>NC_092338.1:200624166-200929444 GCF_046630445.1 Rutidosis leptorrhynchoides
ATTTTACTAGCTAATTAGGGTTCTCTAACAACAATTAACTCTTCCAAACCCTAGTTAACCCAATATTGAGTCTACATGACTCAATTTACCCTAGAACACCCAAAACACTAACAAAATGGGTTTTATGTTCATCTTCACCCCAAACCCTAGCCCTAAATCAAATTAAACAAGTAAATTAAGATTAGAGCATACCACAACTATCACAACGAAGCTAGAAGGAAGGCGAACAACTTTAATGCTTGGACTTAAGCAAGAAACCTTCTTCTTCTTCTCCAAAATGGGGTTTCCCTCACTAAAAGCCACTCTCTCTCTAGAATTGATTTGGATAAGTGTTGGTAGTTGTGGCAGGAGTAAATGAACTCCCCAAAACTGATCTAAGGCATTAAATCCGGCCTCCAAGTCATTTTACCAAAATACCCTCAAAATATCTAATTTAAAATAAAGAGAGAATCTGTCACAGACAGATGGCGCGGCGCGCCACCAGGCCGCGCGGCGCGCAACTCTCCCAGTCCAGCTCCTTTTGCCTTTTTAAATATATACAACCAAACCCCGATTCGAGTACCGCACAATACACTTATATACACATGTGTACACTTCAATTATTCGGGTCTTACAAATTTTCACCAAGTTATTCAAAATATATATCACATATTTTTGTACAAATAATTGAAAATACTTTTGTTTTGGACGATAATTAACTGTTTTACCCAATTTACTGTAAGAAAGATAGATCTACATGATGAATCAATTCCATCATTAAAAGGAAGTAAAGTCTTCCGAAAAAGACACGCGCTTCTTGATTTAGGTCAGGAAGTTGTCGTCCAGACCAGCTGTAGGTTGATGAAAAATCTAGAAAAGTCATCTCTAAAATCAGCAGGAAATCCACGGACCTCAGCATAAAACAGGGTCGCCAAGTGGTCAGATTTATCTTAACCATGAGAAGGATTTATCTCGTACAATGGGGGCACCGTGCAAATTAGCTTGATAAGACTAATAAATCAGATCCCCAGAAAGGATAATCTCCTTTAAAGATCAAAAATCAGCTTTTAAGACTGATATTACTCAATCCTAGAGATTGACCTTAAAGATTGAGAATTACAAACTCATGGAATTCAATGATATCTAAACTCGAGCTTGAACGAGAAAATATTTTGATCAAATTATAAACCGATTTGTTTTCTGAAAACCCATTTTCAATGCGTTCATTACCATTGAACGTAAAATCCTAGGAATTCACCTGGAATTCATTAGGTCACCTGAACCAAATCGGGTGTCAACCGTAAGGACGGTGGTTGCATAGTATGGTCAAAGACAGGACCTTGTGTCAGATCTGAAAATTATAAGGGTGAGCTTTACTATTGCTCCTACCAAGGATAGTAATTGCGTCCGACACGTTATAGACCATAATTAAAAGTATGTCAGGGGACATTGCCTTAACAGTTGCTTGTTCAACGCTTTCCTTTACAACCGGACGGTAGTTTATAGAAAGGTAATATTCGGAGCAAGTAAACTGGACGTGTTGCTTTCCCAATACAAGGTTAGCAAGTGGGTGACACAAAATCGCAAGTTTTGAGCTAAAATTTTCAAATATGAAACCCACCAAACCCACAAAAAGAATTTGCAAACACCGGTGAGGGTTATTCCGGAAAACTTATCTAGGGTAAAAGCTAGATTTAATTTTCAAAAGATCAAATGTTTTCATAAAGATCCAATTTCCTTAATGGATCTAAATTTTTATAGTCATGTGGGACTGTAAACTATATCGTTACTACCATTGTTTATACCGCCGTATAGAAATCACTGATGTATAAAGTGTGAAGAATAAAGAAGTGATTCTAGTATTTCAAGACTATATTGCTTGAGGACAAGCAACGCTCAAGTGTGGGAATATTTGATAATGCTAAAAACGAACATATATTTCATAGCATTATTCCTCAAGAAAGACAAGCTTTTAGTTGCAATTGTCCTATTTATAAGTGATATTCGTTTAAATAATAAAAGGTGAAGACAAAAGACAGATTCGACGAATTGAAGACGCAAACGACCAAAAAGCTCAAAAGTACAAAATACAATCAAAGAGGTTCCAATTATTGATAAGAAACGTCTCAAAATTACAAGAGTACAAGATTCAAAACGCAAAGTACAAGATATTAAATTGTACGCAAGGACGTTCGAAAATTCGGAACCGGGACCAGAGTCAACTCTCAACGCTCGACGCAACGGACTAAAAATTACAAGTCAACTATGCACATAAATATAATATAATATTTAAATAATTCTTATAATTATTTATATATTATATAATATATAAAAATCCGTCGGCAAGAAAGGAGCCAAAATGTGTGAGCTGGTTTTACAAACTCCGCGAGTTGCGGAGTTTGTAGTGAAAATGGGCCGTGAGTCGCGGAGTTCCCCTGGACAAAAATCCCTATAAAAGCCAGCGCAATTCGACGATTTATATATCATATATCCATCCTCTCTATATCTATACGTAATATTTATATTTTAATTTTAATTTTAATTTTAATTCTAATAATAAGGGTATGTTAGCAAATGTTGTAAGGGTGTAAGTCGAAATTCTGTCCGTGTAACGCTACGCTATTTTTAATCATTGTCAGTTATGTTCAACCTTTTTAATTTAATGTCTCGTAGCTAAGTTATTATTATGCTTATTTAAAACGAAGTAATCATGATGTTGGGCTAATTACTAAAATTGGGTAATTGGGCTTTGTACCATAATTGGGGTTTGGACAAAAGAACGACACTTGTGGAAATTAGACTATGGGCTATTAATGGACTTTATATTTGTTTAACTAAATGATAGTTTGTTAATTTTAATATAAAGATTTACAATTGGACGTCCCTATAAATAACCATATACACTCAATCGGACACGATGGGCGGGATATTTATATGTACGAATAATCGTTCATTTAACCGGACACGGGAATGGATTAATAGTCACTAGAGTTATTAAAACATGGGTGAAATTATGTACAAGGACACTTGGCATAATTGATAACAAAGTATTAAAACCTTGGGTTACACGCAGTCGATATCCTGGTGTAATTATTAAACAAAGTAATAAAACCTTGTTACAGTTTAAGTCCCCAATTAGTTGGAATATTTAACTTCGGGTATAAGGATAATTTGACTAGGACACTCGCACTTTATATTTATGACTGATGGACTGTTATGGACAAAAACCAGACGGACATATTAAATAATCCAGGACAAAGGACAATTAACCCATGGGCATAAAACTAAAATCAACACGTCAAACATCATGATTACGGAAGTTTAAATAAGCATAATTCTTTTATTTCATATTTAATTTCCTTTATTTTATATTTAATTGCACTTCTAATTATCGCACTTTTATTTATTGTTATTGTATTTAATTGCACTTTTAATTATCGTACTTTTTAATTATCTCAATTTTATTTTATCGCACTTTTATTTATCGCAATTTCATTATCATTATTTATTTTACGCTTTAAATTAAGTTGTATTTATTTTTACATTAGGTTTTAACTGCAACTAAAGTTTTAAAATCGACAAACCGGTCATTAAACGGTAAAAACCCCATTTATAATAATAATATTACTTATATATATATTTGTATTTTTGTAAAATAAAACTAATATAGCGTTAAGCTTTGTTTAAAGATTTTTCCCTGTGGAACGAACCGGACTTACTAAAAACTACACTACTGTACGATTAGGTACACTGCCTATAATTGTTGTAGCAAGGTTTAAGTATATTCATTCTCTAAATAAATAAATATCTTGTGTAAAATTGTATCGTATTTAATAGTTTTTCATAGTAAAATATAAGCTATTTCATATACACCTCGCATAACATCATATATATATATATATATATATATATATATATATATATATATATATATATATATATATATATATATATATATATATATATATATATATATATATATATTGTTCGTGAATCGTCTAGCACGGTCAAAGGGTGATTGATTACATGAATGTAGTTCCAAAATTTTGAGATTCAACATTACAGACTTTGCTTATCGTGTCGGAAACATATAAAGATTAAGTTTAAATTTGGTCGGAAATTTTCGGGTTGTCACAGCACGTATGTGGTCGGTGTTCAATGGTGAAAGCAGAGACGGTTATGTGGAAGATCAAGGGTGTGATTGCGTTCTCATACGGCTGTCTTGATGGTTTTATCCACATGTTTGTTCTACCGGCGGGTTTATTCTTTATTGGAAAGATAATTGGGTGGATGGAATTTTGTACGGGTGGATCGCTTGGGCGATGGGGTTAATTGGGTCG
Organism: Rutidosis leptorrhynchoides; assembly: GCF_046630445.1. NCBI lineage: Eukaryota > Viridiplantae > Streptophyta > Magnoliopsida > Asterales > Asteraceae > Rutidosis > Rutidosis leptorrhynchoides. The sequence goes on from NC_092338.1 coordinate 200,628,486, forward strand.
GGTCGGACTCAAACGACCCGTTATCTCCAAAACTAAGGAGATAGGTGTCATAGCCAAAGAGAAGTTCTTGTTTCCCAAGCTAGTAACAAAAGGATCGAATTATAGCTCAGCGGTATTTTTTGGTATCGAAAGACTTCACTTGCTCGAAGGTTATCGGGTGAAGTGCGGCGTGATTCCGGTGCAAATCCGGCTTTATCAAAAGGAGGTATAATTAGCGGGTCAAGTTGTTATTGTGGGATGATGATGATGTTGATGTTGATGATGTTAGGTTAAGATGGGTATTGTTTAACTTCTCTTCGAGTGGGAGATTGTTGGGAGTGCGAAGACAAGTTAAACTCAAAGTTGAATTCTGAGCTGCAAAAAACTTTTGCCCTTAAGTTTAAGTGCTATGGTCGTGAGATGCAAGTCAGAGGAAAAGGGTTTGCTGAAAAGATAGACTTGCGACCATAAGAATTCAACTATGGTCGCGAGTTTAGACCTGAAGGAAACTTGCGACCACCAAAATTCAATTATGGTCGCGAAAATGGTGCTGACGGGAGAAAATTCTAGAAACGATTTTTCTTTCTCGTTAAGTTGTTTCCTTGTTGATTTTTTGCCTATTTAAACATCCTCTGTAACCCTAACATGTATCCACGAAAATTATCAATAAAAGAACTCTCTTTGGTGGTCGGGATTAAAGTAATCATTCGTGATTAAATATAACCTCGTTAAATTATCTCGTCTTTATCGTTTTTTGCTAGTTTCTTCGTATACATCAACTATTTTCGTTTATTGTAAGTGGGTTTGATAACCTAGGATTATCAAGTCTTGTTAGGGCTCACGTGCTTTATTCCTAACAAGGAGTTCATCATGTATAGCAGAGTTAGTGGCAGCGGAGGAGATATTTGTGTATTCAAGAAATTTAATTGAGAAAAGAGCATGGAGAATGAGAAAAGAGATATTTTTGTATTCAAGAAACGGATGTGGCATGCTTAGTTCCTCTAAGTGGATAAATGAAAAAAGCGAATGAAATGTGTAGATGACATAAATACCCCTATGCGTTTGGCATGTGTGGTCACTTAAAGGAGTAAATTTAACATTTGTGACGATTCTAGACTATTAACATTAAAAAATTAAGTTTGAATTATTCGTGTATTTTTGAACAGATTAAACTACAAGGACTATCCGTATAATTGTGTTGTCATATAATAAGATGTAGGGGCAGTACTTTGTGAGACAAAAGGGGTATCCGTCCCGGCTCGATTTCGGGAAAAATTTTGTACACTAATTTTATTTTTTACTAAAAGTTAGGATTTTTTTATAGTGTTTACTTCCATTTCATTAGTTTCGCCCCATCTCATATTGAGTTCAAGTTCTCCCACTGATCATATACATCCCCTACCAATGTAATAAAGGATGATATGAAGTGGGATAATAAAATCACTATATGTGTAAGTGTATCTTTGATTTGAACGAATAATGTCTGTATCCACGCTTAATACAAACAAATTTAAGAAAAAATATAATTATATTTGAATCTTGATTAATACAATATACTACCAAACAAACCACCTAATACACCATCTCCCATGGGATGTTATCAGTAATTTACATTTTCCAAAGAGTTTTTACTTTTCAATAAAAAATATTCTTTATCTTTATTGTAAGAATCGAATGAAAATCTATATTTAATCATGAGATAATGATTTTTTTGCTATTAAATTTTAGAAATCAATCAGATTTTACCAATAAATTTGATAAATCAATCACAATAATTATTTTCTTTTAACCCCTAGTCATATCCCCACTGAATCTGTTACGGTGTTGATTTACGGTGTTAGTATGCTACAGTTGTGGCCAGCATTTTTACGACCGTTATCATTGGTTGAATTTTTAATCAATTGTTACTTAAATTATAGCTTGTTATGGCTCATTTTTTCCTTTTTAGGTTTTTTGGTGTTCTACTCAAGTTGGTAGGACTCATGATTTAGGATTGTAGTTTTGTTGCTTATTTGATAGTTTCAGATTTTCTTTTGTAACAGTCGTACTTGATGATCAATTTAATGTTGTTATGTTTTATCCAAAATAAATATATCCGCAGCTGATGTTTAATCAAGGTATTACTTGATTTGAAACGATGCTTCTCTTTTACAAATTAAACACATGATGAAAACGAGAAACAAATACATAAAGTCCACATGGGAATCATTTGGCCAAAAAAAGTGCTTCAAAACGGACTATCCAATTAATCCGGATCCTTCCAAAGTCAAAATAAACGCGTCCGGAATTTGACTAGTCAAATTTGACTTTTACTATTTTCACACTTATAATCTCCGAATGGCATACACTTCTCTTCTTAACCACATTTTTCTTTAATTTAATACTGTACAAAAGTTGCCCATTCCTGCATTTCAGATGTTAATGTCTACTCACATATCAACGGCTGCCGCCGTGAATCCGATCAACCACCGCAACCAACCGTCAACCACCGTCACCAACCGCCACCGTGTAATAGCCTCATTCAACGAACGAGCAATCAACAAATCAGCTCGTTTAGCAAAATCAATCTCAAATCTGTTAAACTTATACATCGAAAAACCGTCACTAAAAAGTTTCCTCCAACGAACAGATTACAACGACGTCGTTGCACAAGCGGAATCCAAACTTAATTTGCCAACCACGTCACCTAAAGAAGACATATCCAGCATTTGGCGTGACATACATGGCGGTTCGGATTGGGAAAACTTACTTGATCCGTTAGATGATCGCGTACGTCAGGAGATAATAAAGTACGGTGAGTTTGCGCAAGCTACGTACGATGCGTTTGACTTTGACTCGTATTCAGAGTATTGTGGGAGCTGTTTGTATAATCGTAATAAGTTGTTTGAAAAGTTAGGGTTGATAAAACATGGATATGATGTGAAAAGGTACATTTATGCCATGTCACAATATGAAATACCTAGGTGGCTTGAGAAATCCTACGTGGCAGACACGTGGAGTAAGGATTCTAATTGGATGGGGTATGTGGCAGTTAGTGATGACGTGGAAAGTAAGAGGATTGGGCGGAGAGATATTGTGGTCGTATGGCGTGGGACCGTGTTGCCTTCCGAGTGGTACGAGGATATGCAACGGGATCTTGAGCCGTTAGGCCATGGCGAAGCGATGGTGGAACGAGGGTTCCTTAGTATCTATAAATCCAAACGTGTTTCTACTAGGTACAATAAAACGAGCGCGTCGGAGCAAGTGATGGAAGAGGTAAGTCGGTTAATGAAGTTATATAACGAGAAAGGGGAAAATGTAAGTTTAACGATTACCGGGCATAGTTTAGGTGGTGCGTTAGCGTTATTGACCGCTTACGAGGCATCTATGATGTTTCCAACCTTACCGATAAGTGTGATTTCTTTCGGGGCACCTAGGGTTGGGAATATTGCGTTTAGGGACGAGCTTCATCACAAAGGTGTGAAAGCATTGCGTGTGACTATAAAACAAGATCTCGTCCCTAGGATGCCTGGGATCGTTTTCAATGAGACTTTACAAAAATTTGATGACCTAACGGGTAGTCTCGAGTGGGTTTATCACCACGTTGGAGCAGAGTTGAAACTCGATATCAGAGCTTCACCTTTTTTGAAACGTGTTCCCAATCTTATCGGGATTCATCATCCTGAAACGTACTTGCATCTCGTGGATGGATATGTTAGTAGCAACTCAGGCTTCCGGCCAAATGCTAAACGGGATGTCGCTTTGGTTAATAAATACTGTGATACGCTTGTGAATGAGCTTAGGATTCCACCATGTTGGTATCAATTGAACAACAAAGGGTTGGTTCTTAATAAATTTGGAAGATGGGTTAGGCCAAAGAGGGATCTTGAAGACATTCCTTCACCTATTGAAGAAGAGAATTCTGATTTGTAGGATACTATTTGATTGATATGGTATTATTTAGTGGAGTGTGTACATGTAAAACATTCTGTTACTAAAATATGTTTATTGTGAAATGTCAAATGTAACACTTGTAAATTCGTGTTACTTGAAACTATGTTTACATCCATGTTGATAGTTTTTATAATAATAAATGGTTGATAACAAATTCTTTATACGTGGTGTTGCCATTAATTTTCTTTTTTCTTCTTAATGACTGCATCTTCGAAAATTTACATACTTTTTTTTTTGCCAATAAATCTTGCTTAGAAATTCACCCATTATAGACACCCCTTTGAACAGTTAGAAAGTACAATGGAATAAAACACCAAACGATGGTCGACCTTACACATTTAATATGTATGATAATTTTTTTTACTAAAATAACGATAACATTAAAACATAGTTTTTTCGATTGACGAAAAGAAGAATAAAGATACACTCGAACCAAAAGTACTACAAGGCTCGGAAGCAGTAAACGAACTCTAACACTAACGGTGAAAAAAGAAAAAAAAGCTAATTGAGCCCGAACCTAGAGCAACCGAATCACAAAAACGATCCCGGTAACACGATAAAAAACAAGAACCAATACAAAATTCAAATATATTCAAACAACAAACAACACAAAATCACAAACAGATTACAAACTACCTAACAACCGTTTTATTTTTTCGAGTCTTTATGACCGGCTTAACAACCACATCGTTAACCTTCAAACAGTAATATACATATGATAATTACCCCATGGTAATGGCTCACATTAAAGAATTGAAATATGTACAAATTTTGTTGTTTAAAGTACAATTATTTGTAGTACTTCTGTTTTAAACTATAAATGAGAGTTGTTAAGGGTTATTATCAAAAAGTCAAAATCCATATATGAAAAGTATGCACACTATCATATGCCCAAATTTTTGTGTGGCAGTGGAACGGTTGCCATTTCGCGGGTTCCATTTGATTTTTAGTCCACAGGTACGTATATTTTATGACCTAATTCGAAGGAATCGTTTATAAGTTATCTTGGTACTGGCTGCTCAGAAATGTCCTTTTTCAGTTAAAAAATAACTGTTATGGATATTAAAGATATTATTGGAGAGCAAGTAAAATAAATGACTTGGAGAGTAAGATTAGGTTTTCTATAGTTTATAAAATTTCCTTATTTGTATCGTTATATGTACTATAAATATTGATCAATGATAAATCATAAAAGTATGTAGAATTATTTTCTAATATTGTATCAGCCTAACTTTTCTAGCCGATCCTCACGATCATCCAAAATACGTTACGTCTTCTTCTTTTCTATTTTCTTATCAACGAAAGTAGTATTGTATGCGTATACTTTTTTCTCCGGTCGGTCATCTCCTATAATTTATTTGACTAACATACAACTAACCCCTTGTTGTAGTACTCCTATATGCTAAAAGGAGTCGGAAAATTGGTCGTTCCATGAACCAAAACAATCAAAACGACATCAGCCCAAAAAACCCCCTCCCCCCTCAGCTTTAGCCAATTTTCACTTTCTAAACCTAAGACAGGGGGTTAAAACGTAAAATTGCTAATTAATTAAAAAAAACTAAAAAAATTCCACCCAAATTTTCAACTGGCCATATCTTCACGCTCGCCGCGAGTTAAATTTATTCGACACCACCGATCAACTCGAAAAAATATTGCGAGCACAACGAAACTAGGTGCGCGCGAAACGGACTCTTTTTAAAAAACGTTAAACATTTCGGGCTATCTTCCATACGTATACATACACGTACAATAAACAACCCAAACTAACTACATAATATCGATGTTCCCTTTCCCTTTTTCCCGCGATTTTCATGTCATGGACCACGTGCTTCCAACCATACCCGTAGCAACGCGTTTTTAATTCCATACATACATATTGCTACGTAAAATATGAATATGAAACCGGAAAGTCCCCGCCGCATCGCGCGGGTGGTATTTTTTAGTTTATTATTATCTTCCGCCACCGAAGTCAATATTTCTTCACTTTTGCATGTTGACCTAGTCGTATGCTTGTTGGCATTTTTTGCAGCTATTTCCTCGTCCACGTGTAGCCCACTTAATATCGAGCTACCTTTTAGCCTGTTTGTTGACATAAGCAATAATATATTACGGAGTAATTATTTTTGGTCTCTTGATTTCTACCGATTTACAGAGCAAATTAACAATATATATATAACAGCCAACATGAATGAATAGTTTTCGGATGACATCATCATGAGTCAATATTTTCGTAATTTGAGTGAATCAAGTTGCTATGGTTGTGATGCCCCGTACAAAACCATCGTGTACGAATCATCAACAACAGGATCATTACAAGGTTAAGTACTATATGCGTTTTCAAAAAGAGTTTGCATTCAATAATAAAGTGACGTCATAACCGACATCAAATGTTTTACAATCCAAAAACATGCTTCACTAAGTAGAAGCAGATAATAAGTGTATGTGACCACAATGGTCGTTACAAGTCATAGTTTAAAAGTACGAATGTTTGAATGCAAAATAAAGTAGTTCATGCGATAGCAACTCTAAGCAGCGGGTGTCTACAGCACGACTAGTACACAGCGGAAGCTAACCTCAAGCACCTGAGAAAAACATGCTTAAAAACGTCAACACAAAGGTTGGTGAGCTATAATTTAAGTATAACAGTAAGTAAGGTAGGCCACGAGATTTCAGTGCTACAAAAAGCGTTTCAAAACAGTATGATAAAGTATATGTTAACCGTGGGCGCTTAGTAACTAACTTAACGTTTATACCCCCTGAAAGTACACTTGGCAAGTGCGTATGTCTACGAAGTATTAAACACTCGTTAAATGCTAGCGCTACTAGCCCGAGTGGGGATGTCAAACCCTATGGATCCATATCTAAGATTCGCGTTCTCGGTTCAAAAACCAATGATTAAACGTTACCGAGCTAAAGGGAATGTTTATGCCGTTGTATAACCCACACATATATAAGTTTAAGTACTCGTGCCTAGTATGTAAAACATAAAATCCGCATGTATTCTCAGTTCCCAAAATAAGTTAAAGTAAAAAGGGAATGCTATAACTCACAATGATAATGTAGTCGTAAAGTCGGTTCGGAAAAGGTGTGCAAGTAATCGGTCCGAAAGTCCTCAACCTAAGTCGAATAGTAATAAGTCAGTAAATCGTCTTAATAGGTTTAAAAGTATGTAAATAAGGTCTTAAGGGTCATCATCATTCATCATCAAACAAAAGGCGTAAAGTAAGTTTCGTTTATGAAAGTAGTTTAAAACAAAGGCTGACTTCAGTCAGTCACCACGGCCTCTACCCTTACTGAATTAAGGTGAGACCAGTGGTCATGGCTCCGTCTATGAGTACTTTAAGTGTGGTAAAAATTCCAGAAGCAAACTCGTCTTCGTTTGACCGTGGCGACGGTCTAAGTGCGAGTAGGTCAGAAATTTCTGCACAACGTTAAAAGGACATAGTGACGATCGGAGGGCCATAAATCCTAAACCGTAACTCGGATTAAGACGAGTCCTATATGAAACGTTATCTACTAGAAAAGTTCTATCTAAAAATCATGGTCTCAGTAGCCCAGGTCTACTGGTCTGATACAAAAACAGCAGGTTAGTAGGGTTTGGACAGAAACAGTAAGTTTAAGTGAGTTCCGGTGGTCTTGATGCTTGATGTTCATCACGGTTCTCATCCTTGATGCATATAGCTTCAAGTGTACAACTCATTGATGTGTCTACATCATCTTGACCAAGATTTGACCATCATAACCCAAGTGCAAGTCTAAGACATGAAGCACAACTCACTTAAGAGTTGTATGAAGTTTGATGAACCAAAGTTACATCAAAGTCTTAGATCTAACACATACATGAACTTTAAAGCTAATAACAAGTTACAAACTTGAAAGTAAACTAACTAATCAAGATCTTAAGATGTAGAACATAGTTCTTAGTTAGATCTTGAAGATCCAAGACCCAAAAGTCTAGATCAAGCATAAGTATACAAAGTTATTTTTAAAGAAAACTTATTTACATGTTTTTGAACTTTCAAGTTAACTTTTAGTTCCAAGAGGTATGAGATCAAGACTAACTTGTAGTACTTGACCAACAACAACCAAAATCATAAAATTAAAGTGCAAGTAAAACTAAATAAACAAGTAAAAGGTTCATGGTTTGTTCATACTTTTAAAGATTCAACCAAGGTTTGATCTTTAAGTGAAGCAAACTTTAAGTTTACTTCAAGAACTACAAGTATGAGTTACAACACAAGAACTTACAAACTTTTGAAACAATAAAAGTAGAATCATAAACTAGTGAGTTTATGTTCTTATGTTCTTGATAAATACAAGATATTATGAAGAATCAAACTAGTAAGTTTGATCTTGTAACTAGTAAAGAACAACTAACAATTATATGTAATAAACTAACAACAACAAGTAATCAAACAACAACAAATGATGATGATGATGATATAGATAGCATATGCTACGGTTTTACAAGAGAAAAGAAAGGAAGAAAAGCTTCATGTTCTTACAAGAATGTAGAAAGAGTTGAGAGAGAAATGAAGCAAGTATGTGTGTGTGTTTTTGAGAGAGAAATGCAAATGAATGAAGTGATGAATAATGAAATCAAAACTCCCCATCTGGAGCCCTCAACCTCACGGTTTTGCTGCAGCAAAATGGAGGGAGAAGTTTGTTTGTTGGATACTTGGATGAAAAGCTTACAAAAGATGGATATTAGATGTGGTCTCATGGAGATTATAAGGTAACTAGATTCCTAGTCTTCTTAACTAACTAGTTATAACTAAATGGATACTTACATGAATGAGTGGGCTTAAATAAGTCTATTAAAGTGTAGGGTGGGCTTCTAAAGTCCACTAATACTAATTATGGCCCAAGTTCAAATAAAAGCCCAAGTATGTATGTAATTAACAAGTTAATCCAATTAAAAGCCCAAGTAACTAACTAACAACTTTAGTTAATTAAAATGATTAATAAACTTAATCTTGAATGCAAATAATATCTAAAAATATTATTCGTGAAAGTTCCGGGTGTCACAAAGACGTTTCGGGCAATTAAAGTCGAGTTCGGGCAATCATGGAAACATGTAAATGTAATAACATACATTCGTTTAATCACACGTATTAATAATAATAATTATTAATAAATAAACGTTGGAAATTCTAGGGTCGTTACATCACTCACCTGTTAAAGAAAATTTCGTCCCGAAATTTAAGCTGAGGTAGATGGAGGAGTCGGGAAAAGGTGAGGATACTTTCGCATCATTTGATCATCTCGCTCCCAAGTAAACTCAGGTCCTCGTTTGGCATTCCATCGCACTCGGACGATCGGAATCTTGTTGCGTTTCAAAGTTTTGATCTCACGATCCATAATTTTGACGGGCTCTTCCACAAAGTGGAGTTTGTCATCAATAGTAAGTTCTTCCAATGGTATGATAAGTTCAGGTGGAGCAAGACACTTCTTCAAGTTTGACACGTGGAAGGTAGGATGAACTGAGCTCAATTGTGCTGGTAGATCCAAACGGTAAGCAACGGGTCCAACACGTTCCAAGATTTCAAAAGGACCAATGTATCGTGGGTTTAACTTTTCACGTTTTCCAAAACAGATCACACCTTTCCAAGGTGCAACCTTCAACATTACCCGATCACCAACGTTGAATTCAAAGTCCTTACGTTTAAGATCGGCATAACTCTTTTGACGATCACGGGCAGTCTTAAGTATAGCTTGGATCTGAGCAATCTTCTCCGTCGTTTCGTGGACTACCTCAGGTCCGGTGATTTGCTTTTCGCCTACTTCGGCCCAACAAATAGGAGATCGGCACTTACGGCCATACAATGCTTCAAAAGGCGCGACATTAATGCTAGAGTGATAACTGTTGTTGTACGAGAATTCGGCGAGTGGAAAATGCCTTTCCCAAGCCTTTCCAAAATCGATGACACATGCACGCAGCATGTCCTCCAAGGTCTGAATCATTCGTTCACTTTGACCGCCAGTCTGAGGATGATAAGCAGTACTCATGTCAAGACGAGTTCCCATGGCTTCTTGCAATGAACGCCAAAATCTAGAAGCAACGGGGATCGCGATCCGAGATGATCGATAAAGGTACACCATGACGAGATACAACCTCTTTGATGTATAACTGAGCAAGTCTCTCCATTGTATCTGTTTCCTTCATCGCTAGAAAGTGTGCAGACTTGGTAAGGCGGTCAACGATAACCCAGATGGTATCGTATCCGTCCACCGTCTTCGGCAGCTTAGTAATGAAATCCATTGTGATCCTTTCCTACTTCCATTATGGGATTTCCGGTTGTTGAAGTAAACCAGAAGGTCTCTGATGCTCGGCTTTAACCTTTGAGCAAGTCAAACACTTACCAACATAAGTCGCAACGTCCTTCTTAAGATTCGGCCACCAATACTGTTCTTTAAGGTCATGGTACATCTTGTCTGCTCCAGGATGAATCGAATATCTCGATTTGTGTGCTTCATCAAGTATAAGGTTCCGTAGATCTCCATAAAGAGGTACCCAAATTCTTCCGGCATAACATCAGAGTCCAGACTCCCTAACCTCGAATCGAGAGACAAGTATGTTTAAATGTTCGTGAGATATGTTCTCCTCCTTGAGAGCCTCATCTTGGGCTACTCTGATCTGGCTGTTGAGGTTCGAATGGATGGTGATGTTCAGAGCCCTAACACGAAGAGGTGTCGTCCTCTTCTTTCGGCTTAAAGCGTCAGCTACAACATTGGCCTTGCCAGGGTGATAACAGAGTTCACAATCGTAGTCGTTGAGCATCTCGATCCATTGACGCTGTCTCATATTCAGTTGCTTCTAATCAAAGATGTGCTGGAGACTCTTGTGATCGGTGAAGATAGTGCTCTTAGTTCCATACAAATAATGTCTCCACAATTTGAGCGCAAAGACAACGGCTCCAAGTTCAAGATCGTGTGTAGTGTAGTTCCGCTCGTGAATCTTCAGTTGGCAGGAGGCATAGGCAATAACCTTTGATCGTTGCATCAATACACAACCAAAACCACTCTTTGATGCATCACAATAAACAACAAAGTCGTCACTGCCTTCGGGAAGTGATAGGATAGGTGCGGAGGTTAACTTCTTCTTCAAAGTTTGAAATGCTGATTCGTGTGCGGGTTCCCAAATGAACTTCTTGCCCTTGTGAGTCAGCGCGGTCAAAGGACGCGCAATCAGAGAAAATCCTTCGATGAATCTTCGGTAGTAACCGGCGAGACCTAGGAATTGGCGAATATGAGTCGGAGTAGTGGGGGTCTCCCACTTGCTGATGGCATCAATCTTGGCGGGATCAACTTTGATACCCTGGTCGCTCATAACATGACCCAGAAACTGGACTTCCTTCAACCAAAATTCACACTTGGAGAATTTGGTGTAAAGTTGCTCTTGTCTCAAGAGTTCAAGCACTAGTCGGAGGTGTTGTTCATGCTCTTCTTCGCTCTTAGAGTAGATGAGGATATCATCTATGAAGACGATAACAAACTTATCCAAGTACGGCTTGCAGACACGATTCATGAGGTCCATGAACACGGCAGGTGCATTGGTCAATCCGAATGGCATCACGAGAAACTCATAATGACCATAACGAGTTCTAAATGCAGTCTTCATCACGTCACTTTCCTTCACCCTCAGCTGGTGATATCCGGATCGCAAATCGATCTTTGAGTAAACGCTCGATCCTTGTAGTTGATCAAAAAGATCATCAATTTGTGGAAGAGAATACCGATTCTTGATAGTCAATTTGTTGAGTTCACGGTAGTCGATACACATACGGAAGGATCCATCCTTCTTCTTCACAAACAACACAGGTGCGCCCCAAGGCGAGAAGCTTGGTTGGATAAATCCTCGATCAAGTAGTTCTTGTAGTTGACTTTGTAATTCTTGCATCTCAGAAGGTGCGAGTCTATAAGGTGCGCGAGCTACAGGTGCAGCTCCTGGCACTAAATCAATCTGAAACTCTACTGCTCTCTGCGGCGGCAATCCAGGCAATTCCTCTAGGAAGACATCGGAAAATTCGTTCACAATTCAAATGTCGTTCACGCTCTTCACCTCAGTTTCTACTGCTTTCACATGTGCTACGACAGCAAAACGTCCCTTCTTCATAATCTTTTACGCTTTCACGCAACTAATGAGGTTCAACTTCGAGGTACATCTCTCTCCATAGATAACCAGTGGTTCGCCATCTACTTGTGGTATGCGAAGTGCTTTATCTCCACAGATAATATCGGCCTTTATCTTGCTCAACCAATCCATACCAACGATCACGTCAAAGCTTCCTAGTTTGATAGGTATCAAATCAATTTCGAAATCTGCACCAGCTATGTTGATAATAGCTCCACGACTAATATGGTCAACCTTTTCAAGTTTTCCATTGGCGACCTCGACAAGCATACTCTCTTTTAACGGGACTAATGACCAATTAATCTTATCGCAAAAATGTCTACATACATAACTTCTATCCGCACCAGTATCAAACAAGACAGAAGCTAAAAGAATGTTGATTGTGAATATACCTGTCACCAAGTCGGGGTTATCGCGTGCATCCCTTGCATTAACATTAAAAGCTCTACCACGAGGTGGTCCTCCGTCTTTTCGCTTGTTTGGGCACGCATTTCTGAAATGGCCCGTCTGCCCGCATTCGTAGCACTTCTTAGGTCCATTGGTATTCGGCTTCCCATTCAAAGTAGTGACCTTGCAGTCTTTTCCGATATGCCCAGCCCGTTGACACTTCTCGCAGACAACATTGCAATACCCAGTGTGGTGTTTGTAACACCTCTTGCATTGTGGTAAGGTTCCCTTGTAGTTCGGGTTAGAGTTGGTGTTGTTGTTGGGGTTAGGGTTTCCACCATTGTTGTGCCTCTTGGTGGGGGTATGGTCATAAGTTCTCCCCCTGTTGTTGTGGTGGTTGTTGTTGTGGTTGTTGTGGTTGTTGTCCCATTTCCTCTTTTCGCTACTACCAGCCTCAAACTTAGCTTTCTCCGGCTCATCAACAAGAATCTGATTCATGAGGGTATGCGCCATGCGCATTGCTTCGGGAACATTCGGTGGTTTGGACGATGTGACGTTTCCTTTGATGGACTTAGGGAGTCCCCAGAAGTATCTCTCCATACGCTTGAATTCCAGGGTGACCATTATCGGACACATAAGAGCTAGTTCCAAAAATCTCCTGTTGTAACCATCAAGGTCGTTCCCAACGGCCTTTAACTGCATAAATTCAATTTCCATCTTCTGGATTTCAGTTCTCGGACAATACTCATCAATCATAGCCTCTTTGAATTCCTCCCATGGCGTAGCATACGCCTCATCGATACCTTTCACTTGAGCTAACGTGTTCCACCACGTTAGCGTGCCGTCAGATAGCGTGCACGAAGCAAACTTGGTCTTGTTGTCCTCCGAACAGTTGCTAACTCGGAATACTGATTCAAGTTTCTCGAACCATCTGGTGAGACCAACCGGTCCCTCGGTGCCGCTGAAGTTATGCGGTTTGCAGCTCTGGAATTCCTTGTAAGTACACCCATTTCGAACGGGTGGGATAACTGGTGGTGGTGGTGGTGGCGGTGGAGCTTGGAGATTTCTTTCTGCTAGGGCTGCAGCGACCCGTTCGTTGATCATGTCCTCAATCTGGGCTGCGGTAGGTGTGGTTCTTCCGTTGGCCATGGTATTCTAAACAAATATTTTGACTCAAGTCAAAATCCAGTATGCAAATAGTAATAATATAGTATATAGTAACCAACATGGAATCAAAACATCACATGCTATTAAATAACGCATCTAGGTACAAATACCACAGAATCATCGTACAGTAATGTAAATAGAACATCGTGCAAGAATTAAATAACGCAAAGTTCCATTAATAATAATAAGTTCCATACATCTGATTAAGTTCGTACAATACATAAATAATACAAGAATCTACAACTAGATTACAGCATGAAATCTAATACAAAAGTCCTACGGTGAAGGTGGGTGAAGGATGTCTAAAACCTGAGCCAACTGCTCCTCGAGCTCAGTAACCCGAGCTCGGAGGATTCCCACCTCCCTTGTCAATTCCTCGACAGTGGGAGTTGGTGGGGCAGGCGGTGCTGGTGGTGCTGGCGGTGCAGGTGGTGCCGGTGGAGCGGATGGTATTGGTGGAGCGGGTGGTGCTGGTGGAGCGGGTGGTGCAGACCACACGAAGCGGGGTACAGATGTCCCGGCTCCAGAAATAGTCAGCACGTAACGAGGTGCCTTACGTATGAGTGGGTCGGCAGGGTACGGCACAAGCCGCTTACGGGCAGTAACCCTCCGACGCCGACCAAAAGCATCAGTGAAAGCACGACCTCCATTCACCCCTGGAATGACGGTGCCGACAGGAAGGTACCGCTTCTTCGGCGGGGTGGAGGGTGCCTGTATAGGTATATCAGCAGGGTCCTCGTCGTCACTGGAGTCATCCGAAGAGGTGTCGTCTGATGGAGCATCAGTGGAAGACCCGTCGTCTGAGTCATGTTGTGGCGACACGGGTGGCTCAACTGGCAGTCCGAAGGCGGCCAACATCTGTCTGTGTCTGCCTGGCGGAATCGGCACTAAACGTCCGTCGGGAGTGCGTCAGCAAGGCGTGCGCATATGGTTACGAAATGGCCCTTCCCTGAACTCCGCGGGAATCTCAATCCCACCGATGCAGGGCTGTGACCCCGAGGGTCCGGGAGCAGACGAAGCTGGAATCTCCGTAGGGCCTACGTGTCCATCGGAAGCAGCCACTGGGGTAGGTGTACTACTACTGGCTCCGGAAGTAGAAGCGCCGGGATCACTAATGGGTAGCGGGACCGGTGTATCGGCAGCGGTGGTAGGTGGAGTAGCTGAAGAATCTAAACTGCCCAAAACGCTAGCAGGTGGTACATCCGACATCTGAACAAGGAAAAATAAATTTTCCATGTCAGTAAGTCATAAAGCAAGCACGTATTAGGCCAACAGTTTAAATCATGTATAACAATAAGTAGCATGGCAATAACAGCAAATTGTACGAAGGTAGCATGCAATCGAAAGCAAGTAATATCATACAGCAGTGAAATCATGTAGTAGCATACGGCATATAGCAGTAAAAGCAAGCAGCAGCATGCAGTAAGTTCAGCGGAAACAAGTAAACTAGCAAGTTGTAGATTAGTCCTATTAGTGAATCCTACTCGGGTCGGTCTTAGACTCACTAATGCAACCTAATTTCCTACAACCAACGCTCTGATACCAAATGTGATGCCCCGTACAAAACCATCGTGTACGAATCATCAACAACAGGATCATTACAAGGTTAAGTACTATATGCGTTTTCAAAAAGAGTTTGCATTCAATAATAAAGTGACGTCATAACCGACATCAAATGTTTTACAATCCAAAAGCATGCTTCACTAAGTAGAAGCAGATAATATGTGTATGTGACCACAATGGTTGTTACAAGTCATAGTTCAAAAGTACAAATGTTTGAATGCAAAATAAAGTAGTTCATGCGATAGCAACTCTAAGCAGCGGGTGTCTACAGCACGACTAGTACACAGCGGAAGCTAACCTCAAGCACCTGAGAAAAACATGCTTAAAAACGTCAACACAAAGGTTGGTGAGCTATAGTTTAAGTATAACAGTAAGTAAGGTAGGCCACGAGATTTCACTGCTACAAAGAGCATTTCAAAACAGTATGATAAAGTATATGTTAACCGTGGGCACTTGGTAACTAACTTAACGTTTATACCCCCTGAAAGTACACTTGGCAAGTGCGTATGTATACGAAGTATTAAACACTCGTTAAATGCTAGCGCTACTAGCCCGAGTGGGGATGTCAAACCCTATGGATCCATATCTAAGATTCGCGTTCACGGTTCAAAAACCAATGATTAAACGTTACCGAGCTAAAGGGAATGTTTATGCCGTTGTATAACCCACATATATATAAGTTTAAGTACTCGTGCCTAGTATGTAAAACATAAATTCTGCATGTATTCTCAGTTCCCAAAATAAGTTAAAGTAAAAAGGAAATGCTATAACTCACAATGATAATGTAGTCGTAAAGTCGGTTCGGAAAAGGTGTGCAAGTAATCGGTACGAAAGTCCTCAACCTAAGTCAAATAGTACTAAGTCAGTAAATCGTCTTAATAGGTTTAAAAGTATGAAAATAAGGTCTTAAGGGTCATCATCATTCATCATCAAACAAAAGGCGTAAAGTAAGTTTCGTTTATGAAAGTAGTTTAAAACAAAGGCTGATTTCAGTCAGTCACCACGGCCTCTACCCTTACTGAATTAAGGTGAGACCAGTGGCCATGGCTCCGTCTATGAGTCCTTTAAATGTGGTAAAAATTTCAGAATCAAACTCGTCTTCGTTTGACCGTGGCGACAGTCTAAGTGCGAGTAGGTCAGAAATTTCTGCACAACGTTAAAAGGACATAGTGACGATCGGAGGGCCATAAATCCTAAACCGTAACTCGGATTAAGACGAGTCCTATATGAAAAGTTATCTACTCAAAAAGTTATATCTAAAAATCATGGTCTCAGTAGCCCAGGTCTATTGGTATGTTACAGAAACAGCAGGTCAGTAGGGTTTGGACAGAAACAGTAAGTTTAAGTGAGTTCCGGTGGTCTTGGTGCTTGATGTTCATCACGGTTCTCATCCTTGATGCATATAGCTTCAAGTGTACAACTCATTGATGTGTCTACATCATCTTGACCAAGATTTAACCATCATAACCCAAGTACAAGTCTAAGACATGAAGCACAACTCACTTAAGAGTTGTATGAAGTTTGATGAACCAAATTTACATCAAAGTCTTAGATCTAACACATACATGAAATTTAAAGCTAATAACAAGTTATAAACTTGAAAGTAAACTAACTAATCAAGATCTTAAGATGTAGAACATAGTTCTTAGTTAGATCTTGAAGATCCAAGACCCAAAAGTCTAGATCAAGCATAAGTATACAAAGTTATTTTTAAAGAAAACTTATTTACATGTTCTTGAACTTTCAAGTTAACTTTTAGTTCCAAGAGATATGAGATCAAGACTAACTTGTAGTACTTGACCAACAACAACCAAAATCATAAAATTAAAGTGCAAGTAAAACTAAATAAACAAGTAAAAGGTTCATGGTTTGTTCATACTTTTAAAGATTCAACCAAGGTTTGATCTTTAAGTGAAGCAAACTTTAAGTTTACTTCAAGAACCGCAAGTATGAGTTACAACACAAGAACTTACAAACTTTTGAAATAATAAAAGTAGAATCATAAACTAGTGAGTTTATGTTCTTATGTTGTTGATAAATACAAGATATTATGAAGAATCAAACTAGTAAGTTTGATCTTGTAACTAGTAAAGAACAACTAACAATTATATGTAATAAACTAACAACAACAAGTAATCAAACAACAACAAATGATGATGATGATATAGGTAGCATATGCTATGGTTTTACAAGAGAAAAGAAAGGAAGAAAAGCTTCATGTTCTTACAAGAATGTAGAAAGAGTTGAGAGAGAAATGAAGCAAGTATGTGTGTGTGTTTTTGAGAGAGAAATGCAAATGAATGAAGTGATGAATAATGAAATCAAAACTCCCCATATGGAGCCCTCAACCTCACGGTTTTGCTGCAGCAAAATGGAGGGAGAAGTTTGTTTGTTGGATACTTGGATGAAAAGCTTACAAAATATGGATATTAGATGTGGTCTCATGGGGATTATAAGGTAACTAGATTCCTAGTCTTCATAACTAACTAGTTATAACTAAATGGATACTTACATGAATGAGTGGGCTTAAATAAGTCCATTAAAGTGTAGGGTGGGCTTCTAAAGTCCACTAATACTAATTATGGCCCAAATTCAAATAAAAGCCCAAGTATGTATGTAATTAACAAGTTAATCCAATTAAAAGCCCAAGTAACTAACTAACAACTTTAGTTAATTAAAATGATTAATAAACTTAATCATGAATGCAAATAATATCTAAAAATATTATTCGTGAAAGTTCCGGGTGTCACAAAGACGTTTCGGGCAATTAAAGTCGAGTTCGGGCAATCATGGCAACATGTAAATGTAATAACATACATTCGTTTAATCACACGTATTAATAATAATAATTATTAATAAATAAACGTTGGAAATTCCAGGGTTGTTACAATGGTTTCATAATGAACTGAAATTTATGAAACTAAACTGGAAAAAGTATAAGTTTATAGTCGACAATACAGGTTACAAGTCGTTTTTTGTAAAAGGTAGTCATTTCCGTCGAAAGAACGACATCTTGATGACCATTTTGAAAAACATAGTTCCACTTTGAGTTTAACCATGATTTTTGGATATAGTTTCATGTTCATATGAAATATCATTTTTCCATAAGAACAACTTTTAAATCAAAGGTTATCATATTTAATTATCCAACCCAAAACCGCCCCCGGTTTCACTACGACGGCGTATGTCCGTTTTTACGGTGTTCTTCGTGTTTTCAAGTTTTAAATCATTAAGTTAACATATCTTATAGATATAGAACATGTGTTTAGTTGATTTTAAAAGTTAATTTAGAAGGATTAACTTTGTTTGCGAACAAGTTTAGAATTAACTAAACTATGTTCTAGTGATTACAAGTTATAATCTTCGAATAAGATAGTTTTATATATATGAATCGAATGATGTTATGAACATCATTACTACCTCAAGTATAGTAGGTAAACCTACTGGAAATGATGAAGAAATAACTTGAGCTTCAAAGGATCTTGGATGGCTTGGAAGTTCTTGAAGTAGAATCATGACACGAAAACCAGTTCAAGTAAGATTACTACTTGAATTAAGATAGTTATAGTTGTAGAAATTGAATCAAAGTTTGAATATGAGTATTACCTTGAATTAGGATGATAACCTACTGTAAATAACAAAGATTTAGTGAGGTTGGATGATCACTTGAAATGGATTTGCAAGATTGAAAGTAAGTTAACAAACTTGAAAGTGTTCTTGATGTGTTCTTGAGTAGTTATTTTGTAAGTTGATCTAGGTTAGGATTTATGAGCTAGATTGATGTAGATTATGAAGGAAATGATGAAGAACACTTAAAACAATATGAGAGAACTTGAGAGAGAGTAGTTTGATGCATGGAAATTAAAAAATGAATGTGTTTGTGGAGATGCAAGTTCACGTGAATATGGGGTTGGTATATAGGCTCCATTAGTTTGTAATTTTGTGTAATCATTCATGCTAGTTGCCAAATAATGGTTCCCACATGTTAGGTGACTCACTAAGGGCTGCTAAGATCTGATCATTGAAGTGTATATACCAATAGTATGTACATTTAGGAGCTAGGTATTGTACAAGTACGAATACGGTTGCATACGAGTAGAATTGTCGATGAAAATGAATGAGAATGTAATTGTAAGCATTTTTGTTAAGTAGAAGTACTTTGATATGTGTCATGAAGTCTTTCAAAAGTGTACTAATACATCTTAATACACTATATGTATATGCATTTTAATTGAGTCGTTAAGTCATCGTTAGTCGTTACATGTACATGTTGTTTCGGAACCTTTAAGTTAACGATTTCGTTAAATGTAATTAATCCCATTGTTATTATATCTAATGAGATGTTAAATTATTACATTATAATGATAACATGATGTACTAATATATCTTAATATGATATATAAATATTAAGACGTTATTACAACGATAATCGTTACGTATAGATATCGTTTTGAATTTCTTAGGTTAGTAGTCTTGTTTTATGTATAAGGTTCATTGTTAATAAACATAATGAGATACTTTAATTATCATTTCATCATGTTAAACATATATATATGTTCATATATATAATATCATATCATATACATGTTATAACGTTCGTGAATCATCGGACAAACTGGGTGGTCAAACGTTAACACTAAATCCGTTTCAGTTAATCAAGTCTTAAAAAGTTTGATTGCTTAACATGTTAGAAACATTTATTCATGTAAATATTAATCTCATATAATATATAATCATGGAAAAGTTCGGGTCACTACACAACTGAACACTTCCTGCAAATGAAAGAAATTTATTAATCATTAATTTTGTTCCGCACCCTATCAACAAGCACCTTGCAATCACGATATACCAAATGAGATTACACTAAAGGCATACCAAGGTATCTAACAGGAAACTTGCCTTCCTCAAAAGGTAACAATAACCGAATCTGATTTTTACATCCCTCCAAATTTTATAGAAAAATTTCGTACTATTAGGTAAGCTTGGGACTAACCCCGATCACCCCTTAAATTCTTCCAAAGATTTACGAATAATCTCCATAGAAGCTGAATCAGCGTGGGTAAATAAAAATAGGTCATCCACGAAACATTATATATCGATAAAGCATTATATATACAAACGAGTCGAACTCGAGCCGAGCTCAAATTTATATATTTTCAAACAAATCAAGCTGACACTTATTACATTTGAGTAACTTTTTAAATATATAAAATGTGTATTTTTTAAAAGATACATATAGAAAAAGAATTTGTTAGGACTGTCGTTAGTGTTCTTTAAATGGTTGTAAATAGTGGTTAATGTTAATGTTAATTTTTTGAGGCTGTTACAGAATTGTATAAATATTTTGCAGGGATAATGGCACCAAAATGCATTGAACTTTCATCAAAATCTTATTGTATGCATTCAACTTTCAAAAGTCCTATTGTATGCATTCAACTTTATATTTTCTACTATTGTATGCATTCAACCTGTTATAACAGGTTACCTTCTAGGTCACCTTCTAAATATTTACATCTTTAGTCTCTCGTATTTGTAAATTCTAATTTCATTAGTCTTTCTATTAAACAAAACATTTATATCTTCATATGTAACGACCTTGGATTTTTCAACATTTATTAATAATTGTTATTATTAATACTTGTGATAAAACGAATGTATGTTATTACATTTTCTTGTTGCCATGATTAACCGTACTTGACTTTAATTGCCCGAAACATCTTTATGACACACGAAACTTTCACGGATAATATTTTCAGAATATTATTTACATTCATGATTGATATTATTAATCATTTTAATTAACTAAAGTTATTAGTTAATTACTTGGGCCTTTATTAGTGTTAATGGACTTTTACTTGGATTAATTTGTTAATTGTTACATACTTGGGCTTTATGATCAAACATGGGCTTATGAAACCCACCCTACTTCTTTCATGGACTCTTTAGCCCATCACCACATGTGTAAGTATTACTTAGAGTTGTAACTAGTTAGTTTGTTACTCATGGAATCTTGTTACAACTTCTTCCCATGCAAACACCCCCATTAACCAACTTTTAAAGACATTTACATGAAGTAACTTGTGGATCTTCTCCTCCCCCCTTGGAACCCCTCAAACCGTCGGCATACATGAGTGTAGGGGAGGTTTTGATTTCAAATTACCTTATTACTCTTTCACTAGTTCACTTCACTTTTCACACACACAAACTCACTTCACAATTTCTCTCAACTTTTTCTCTCTTTTCTCTCCAATACTTGTAAGTAATATGAACATTTTTCTCTTCTTCTTTTCTTGTAAAACTGAAACATAAGGCACCCATATCATCATCATTGCTTGTTATTTACTTATTCTTTGTTGTTGTTTAAGTTACTTGAAGTTTATTGTTACTTACTTGTTGTTGTTACATACTAGTTACAAGAATCAAACTACCTAGTTTCATTCTTCATTTATCTTGTATTTACAAGAACACTCAAGAACATAAACTTACTAGTTTATGTTCTACTTTTAAAGTTTTAAAGATTATAAGATCATGGTTGTAAAAAGCATACTTGTAATTCATGTTAGTAAGCTTTAAAGTTTACTTTCTTAAAGATCAAACTTTGGTTTGAATCTTTAAAGTATGAACAACCCATGAACTAGTTACTTGTTTACTTAGTTTATTTCTTCATATTATGCACTTTGATTTCATGTTTGTTGGTGGTTATTGGTCAAGTGTTACTAGTTAACTTTGATCTCATTAATCTTGAACTAAAAGTTAACTTTGAAAGTTCAAGAACACATAAGTAAGCTTTCTTTAACTATAACTTTGTCCACTTATGTTAGATCTAGACTTTTGGGTCTAGGATCTTCAAGATCTAACTAAGAACGATGTTCTACAACTTAAGATCTTGATTTTATAAGTTTATTTTCAAGTTGTAACTTAATATTAGTTTTAAAGTTCATGTATGTGTTGGATCTAAGACTTTGATGTAACTTTGGTTCATCAAACTTCATACAACTCTTAAGTAAGTTGTGATACATGTCTTAGACCTACACTTGTGTCATAATAGTCAAAACTTGGTTAATATTACTTTTATAGTTCATGTATGTGTTGAATCTAAGACTTTGATGTAACTTTGGTTCATCAAAACACTTGCAACACTTAAGTGAGTTGTGCTTCATGTCTTATACTTACACTTGGGTTATAATGGTCAAACCTTGGTGAAAATGATGCAAACACATCAACGAGTTGTACACTTGAAGCTGTATGCATCAAGGATGAGAACCATGATAAGCATCGAGAACCAAGAACCACCGGAACCTACTGACCCTACTATTTTACTGTTTTTGTGTCTGACCCGTACGACTTGGGCTACTGTAATTATGATTTTTAGATATCACTGTTTTATTAGATAACTTTTCATATAGGACTCGTCTTAATATGAGTTACGGTTTAGGATTTATGGCCCTCCAATCGTCCCTATGTCCTTTAAACGTTGTGCTGAAAATTCTGACCTACTCGTACTTAGACCGTCGCCGCGGTCAAACGAAGACGAGTTTGTTTCTGGGATTTTTACCACACTTAAAGGACTCATAGAAGGAGCCATATCCACTGGTATCACCTTATTTTAGTAGGTATTGAGGCCGTGGTGACTAACCGAAGTCAGCCCTTGTTTTAAACTCTTTTCATGAACGAAACTTACTTTACACCTTTTGTTTAATGATGAATGATGATGACCCTTAAGACCTTATTTACATACTTTTAAACCAATTCTGACGATTTACTAACTTAGTACTATTTGACTTAGGTTGAGGACCCATTTGGACAACCTTCATTACTTGCTTACTTTCCGAGTCATACTTTACCGCTACTTTATCATTGTGAGTTATAGCATTCCCTTTTTACTTTAACTTATTTTGGGAACTGAGAATACATGCGGATTTTATGTTTTACATACTAGGCACGAGTACTTAAACTTATATATGTGTGGGTTATACAACGGCAGAAACATTCCCTTTAGCTAGGTAACGTTTAGTCATTGGTTTTTGAACCGGTGAACGCGAATCTTAGATATGGATCCATAGGGTTTGACATCCCCACTCGGGCTAGTAGCGCTAGCATTTAACGAGTGTTTAATACTTCATAAACATACACACTTTCCAAGTGTACTTTCAGGGGGTATAAACGTTAAGTTAGTTACCAAGTGCCCACGGTTAACATATACTTTATCATACTGTTTTGAAACGCTCTTTGTAGCACTGAAATCTCGTAGCCTACCTTACATACTGTTATACTTAAATTATAGCTCACCAACTTTTGTGTTGATGTTTTTAAGCATGTTTTTCTCAGGTGCTTAAGGTTAGCTGCTTCCGCTGTGTACTAGTCTTGCCGTAGACACCCGCTGCTCTAGTGTTTTCACCGCATGAACTACTTTATCTTGCATTCAAACTTTAATACATTTGAAACTATGTTTTGTAATGACCTAAGGGTTACATACATTTATTCATGCTTGCTATTCGTAGAAGCATACTGTTGGTGTAAAACATTTGATGTCGATTATGACGTTATCTTTCTATCGTGAATGCAACTTCTTTTATTACAGCATATAGTACTTAACCTTGTAATGATCCTGTTGTTGATGATTCGTACACGAAGGTTTTGTACGGGGCATTAAATTTAGTATCAGAGCATTGGTTATAGGGAATTAGGTTGCATTAGTGAGTCTAAGACCGACCGAGTAGGATTCACTAATAGGACTAATCTACAACTTGCTAGTTTACTGTTTCCGCTGAACTTACTGCATGCTGCTGCTTACTTTTACTACTATATGCCGTATGCTATTACATGATTTCACTACTGCATGATTTCACTACCGTATGATATTACTTGCTTTCGATTGCATGCTACTTCTGTACGATTCGTTATTATTGCCATGCTACTTATTGTTATACATGATTTAAACTGTTGGCCTAATACGTGCTTGCTTTATGACTTACTGACATGGAAAAATTTATTTTTCCTTGTTCAGATGTCGGATACTCCACCTGCTATCATTTGGGCAGTTCAGACTCGTCAGCCACCCCACCTACTGCTACTGCTGACACACCGATCCCGCTACCCACGAGTGACCCCGGTGCTTCATCTTCCGGGACTAGCAGCCAGGCACCTGCCCCAGTGGTTACTTCTAGCGGAGCCTAAGACCCTTCGGAGATTCCAGATCCATCTGCCCCTGGACACTCAGGGTCACAGCCCCGCTCCGGTGAGATTGTGATTCCCGCGGAATTCGGGGAAGGTCCATTCCGTAACCGGTATCGCCATTGGTGTCGACGCGCCCCTGATGGACGTCTCATTTCGATCGGACTCGCTAGGTACAGACAGATGATGGCCGCTCAAGGACGGCCAGTTCAGCCACCCGTACAGCCACCACATGATTCGAACGACCCGTCATCCACTGATGCTTCATCTGACGACACCTCCTCAGACGACTCCAGTGATGATGAGGACCCTGCTGATGTACCTATACAGGCACACTCCACCCCGCCGAAGAAGTGGTACCGTTTTGATGGCACCGTCATTCTAGGGGTGAATGGAGGTCGTGCTTTCACTGACGCATTTGGTCGGCGCCGTAGGGTTACTGCTCGTAAGCGGCTTGTGTCGTACCCTGCCGACCCACAAGTGCGTAAGGCACCCCGTTACGTACTGACTATTTCTGGAGCCGGAACATCTGCACCCCGTTATGTAATGTCTGCACCACCGGCACAACCCGCACCACCGGAACCACCTGCACCGCCGGCACCACCTGCCCCACCATCTCCCACTGTCGAGGAATTGACAAGGGAGGTGGAGGTCCTCCGAGCTCGAGTTGCTGAGCTAGAGGACCAGAAGGCCCATGTTAAGGACATCCTTCACCCACCTTCACCGTAGGGCTTTTGTATTTAGATTTCATTATGTAATCTAGTTGTAGTTTTATGTTTCACTTATGTATTGTACGAACTTATTCCGATGTATGAAACTTATTATTATTAATGAATGGAACTTTGCGTTATTTAATTCTTGCACGATGTTCTATTTACATTACTGTACGATGATTCTGTGGTATTTGTACCTAGATGTGTTATTTAATAACATGAAATGTTTTGATTCCATGTTGGTTACTATATACTGTGTTATTACTATTTGGATACTGGATTTTGACTTGAGTCAAAATTTTTGTTTAGAACACCATGGCCAACGGACGATCAACACCTACCACCGCCCAAATCGAAGAGATGATTGCCGAAAGGGTAGCCGCAGCCATTGCGGAAATGCAACCCCAAGCTCCACCGCCACCGCCACCATCACCGGTTATTCAACCCGTTCGAAATGGGTGTACTTACAAAGAATTCCAGAGCTGTAAACCAGATAACTTCAGCGGCACTGAAGGACCGGTTGGTCTCACTAGATGGTTTGAAAAGCTAGAATCAGTATTCCGAGTTAGCAACTATTCGGAGGACAACAAAACCAAATTTGCTTCTTGCACGCTATCTGACGGCGCGCTCACGTGGTGGAACACAATGGCACAGGCACAAGGCATTGATGAGGCGTATGCTACACCATGGGAAGAATTTAAGTGTGCCATGATTGAGGAGTATTGTCCGAGAACCGAGATACAAAAGATGGAAATGGAGTTCATGCAGTTAAAGGCCATTAGGAACGACCTTGATGGTTACAACAGGAGATTTTTGGAATTAGCCCTGATGTGTCCGACAATGGTCACCCCGGAATTCAAGCTAATGGAGAGATACTTCTGGGGACTCCCTAAGTCCATCAAAGGAAACGTCACCTCGTCCAAGCCACCGAATGTTCCCGAAGTGATGCGCATGGCGCATACTTTAATGAATCAAATAACCATCGATGAACCGGAGAAAACTAAATCTGAAGCGGGTACTAGCGAGAAGCGCAAATGGGGTAACCACAACAACAACAACAACAACAACAACAACAACAACAACAACAGGGGAAGGACCTATGATCAAAACCCGGCGAAGCGACATGAGGGTTTTAGGGGAAACAACAACAGTGGAAACCCCAATCCGAACACCAACATGAACCCGAACTACAAGGGAACCTTACCACAATGCAAGAGGTATTACAAACACTACACTGGGTATTGCAATGTTGTCTGTGAGAAGTGCCAACGGTCTGGGCATGTTGGCAAGGATTGCAAGGTCACCACTTTGAATGCAAGGCCGAACACCAATGGACCAAAAAACTGCTACGAATGCGTACAGACGGGCCATTTCAGAAATGCGTGTCCAAATAAGCGAAAAGATGGCGGACCACCGTGCGCTAGAGCTTTCAACGTTAATGCAAGGGATGCACGCGAGAATCCCGACTTGGTGACAGGTATATTCACTATCAACAATCTTTTAGCTTCTGTCTTGTTTGATACTGGTGCGGATAGAAGTTATGTATGTAGACATTTTTGCGATAAGATTAATTGGTCATTAGTCCCGTTAAAAGAGAGTATGCTTGTCGAGGTCGCCAATGGAAAACTTGAAAAGGTTGACTATATTAGTCGTGGAGCTATTATCAACATAGCTGGTGCAGATTTCGAAATTGATTTGATACCCATCAAATTGGGAAGTTTTGACGTGATCGTCGGTATGGATTAGTTGAGCAAGATAAGGGCCGATATTATTTGTGGAGATAAAGCTCTTCGTATACCACAAGGAGACGGTGAGCCCTGGTTATCTACGGAGAGAGATGTACCTCGAAGTTGAACCTCATTAGTTGCGTGAAAGCGCAAAAGATTATGAAGAAGGGACGTTTTGCTGTCCTAGCACATGTGAAAGCGGTAGACACCGAGGTGAAGAGTGTGAACGACGTTTGAATTGTGAACGAATTTTCCGATGTCTTCCCTGAAGAATTACCTGGATTACCGCCGCCGAGACCAGTAGAGTTTCAGATCGACTTAGTGCCAGGAGCCGCACCTGTAGCTCGTGCACCTTACCGACTCGCACCTTCCGAGATGCAAGAGTTACAAAGCCAACTACAAGAACTACTTGACTGAGGATTTATCCAACCAAGTTTCTCGCCTTGGGGCGCACCTGTGTTGTTTGTGAAGAAGAAGGATGGATCCTTCCGTATGTGTATCGACTACCGTGAGCTCAACAAATTGACTATCAAGAATCGGTATCCTCTTCCACGAATTGACGATCTTTTTGACCAACTACAAGGATCGAGCGTTTACTCAAAGATCGATTTGCGATCCGGTTATCACCAGTTGAGGGTGAAGGAAAGTGATGTGAGGAAAACTGCATTCAGGACCCGTTATGGTCATTATGAGTTTCTCGTGATGCCATTCGGTTTAACCAATGCACCTGCCGTGTTCATGGATCTCATGAATTGTGTCTGCAAGCCGTACTTGGATAAGTTTGTTATCGTCTTCATAGATGATATCCTCATCTACTCTAAGAGCGAAGAAGAGCATGAGCAACACCTCTGGCTAGTACTTGAACTCTTGAGGCAAGAGCAACTTTACGCCAAATTCTCCAAGTGTGAATTTTGGTTGAAGGAAGTTCAGTTTCTGGGTCATGTTGTGAGCAACCAGGGTATCAAAGTTGATCCCGCCAAGATTGAAGCTATCAGCAAGTGGGAAACCTCCACTACTCTGATGCATATTCGCCAATTCCTAGGTCTCGCCGGTTACTACTGAAGGTTTATTGAAGGATTTTCTCTGATTGCGCGTCCTTTGACCACGCTGACTCACAAGGGCAAGAAGTTCATTTGGAAACCCGCACACGAATCAGCATTTCAAACTTTGAAGAAGAAGTTAACCACCGCACCTATCCTATCACTTCCTGAGGGCAGTGACGACTTTGTTGTTTATTGTGATGCATCGAAGAGTGGTTTTGGTTGTGTACTGATGCAACGATCAAAGGTTATCGCCTATGCCGCCCGCCAATTGAAGATTCACGAGCGGAACTACACTACTCATGATCTTGAACTTGGAGCCGTTGTCTTTGCGCTCAAATTGTGGAGACACTATCTTTATGGAACCAAGAGCACTATCTTCACCGATCACAAGAGTCTCCAGCACATCTTTGATCAGAAGCAACTGAATATGAGACAGCGTCGATGGATCGAGACACTCAACGACTACGATTGTGAACTTTGTTATCATCCTGGCAAGGCCAATGTTTTAGCTGACGCTTTGAGCCGAAAGGAGAGGATGGCACCTCTTCGTGTTAGGGCTCTGAACATCACCATCCATTCGAACCTCAACAGCCAGATCAGAGTAGCCCAAGATGAGGCTCTCAAGAAGGAGAATATAACTCATGAACATTTGAACATACTTGTCTCTCGATTCGAGGTTAGGGAGTCTGGACTCCGATGTTATGCCGGAAGAATTTGGGTACCTCTTTATGGAGATCTACGGAACCTTATACTTGATGAAGCACACAAGTCGAGATATTCGATTCATCCTGGAGCGGGCAAAATGTACCACGATCTTAAGGAACAGTATTGGTGGCCGAATCTTAAGAAAGATGTTGCCACTTATGTTGGTAAGTGTTTGACTTGCTCGAAGGTTAAAGCCGAACATCAGAGACCTTCTGGTTTACTTCAACAGCCGGAAATCCCACAATGGAAGTGGAAAAGGATCACAATGGATTTCATCACCAAGATACCAAAGACGGTGGGCGGATACGATACCATCTGGGTTATCGTTGACCGTCTTACCAAATCTGCACACTTTCTAGCGATGAAGGAAACGGATACAATGGAGAGGCTTACTCAACTATACATCAAGGAGGTTGTATCTCGTCATGGTGTACGTTTATCGATCATCTCCAATCGCGATCCCCGTTTTGCTTCTAGATTTTGGCGTTCTTTGCAAGAAGCCATGGGAACTCGTCTTGACATGAGTACTGCTTATCACCCTCAGACTGACGGGCAAAGTGAACGAACGATTCAGACCTTGGAAGACATGTTGCGTGCATGTGTCATTGATTTTGGAAAGGATTGGGAAAGGCATTTGCCGTTAGCCAAATTCTCGTACAACAACAGTTATCACTCAAGCATTAATGTCGCACCTTTTGAAGCATTGTATGGCCGTAAGTGCCGATCTCCTATTTGTTGGGCCGAAGTAGGCGAAAGGCAAATCACCGGACCCGAGGTAGTCCACGAAACAATGGAAAAGATTGCTCAGATTCAAGCTAGACTTAAGACTGCCCGTGATCGCCAAAAGAGTTATGCTGATCTTAAACGTAAAGACTTTGAATTCAACGTTGGTGATCATGTAATGTTGAAGGTTGCACCTTGGAAAGGTGTGATCCATTTTGGAAAACGTGGAAAGTTGAACTCACGATACATTGGTCCTTTTGAAATTTTGGAACGTGTTGGACCCGTTGCTTACCGTTTGGATCTACCAGCACAATTGAGCTCAGTTCATCCTACCTTCCACGTGTTAAACTTGAAGAAGTGTCTTGCTGCACCCGAACTTATCATACCACTGGAGGAACTTACGATAGACGACAAACTCCACTTTGTGGAAGAACCAGTTGAGATTATGGATCGTGAGATCAAAACTTTGAAACGCAACAAGATTCCGATCGTCCGAGTATGATGGAATGCCAAACGAGGACCTGAGTTTACCTGGGAATGAGAGGATCAAATGATGCAGAAGTATCCTCACCTTTTCCCGACTCCTCCATCTACCTCAGCTTAAATTTCGGGACGAAATTTTCTTTAACAGGTGGGTAATGTAACGACCTTGGATTTTCTGATAATGCTAAAAATGAAAACATTATCAGAAAATTGAACATGTCATTGTAATTATTTTGATTGATGATTTTGCTGACACTAATGCATATTTGGATGCACAAAAATTGTGTTTGATGTGTTTTGTAGACTGAAAGGGGTGAATCTTCATCCCAAGCTCGCATTGCTCCTCCTGAGAATGCTGAACAACAGGATGTTGATAACTATTACAAACAAGATATACCTCATCCAGTTATGACATTTTCAGATATGCACGTGGAAGATTTGCACCCGAACTTGAGATTAGACAGACGTTGGATAGATTATCCAAAATACCAAAGGAGCTTGCACACTCTTCATTCTAAAGCTGTTGAAGTACCTAGGATAATAGAATGGGAACCGTTAGAAGCCGTAGGATTGGGCGAATGGATTAGAGAATTACTTACACGGAGGTATGGTAATTCTACTTTTAATGATTAGGTACGATTATTCAACATGCATAGACCTGTATATAAAGTATGGTGTGAAGAATTATTGTGTAGTATAGAAATAAATGATCGGGTAGCTACTTTAACCGATCGAACTTTTATTAGATTTTTGTTAGGAGGTTCGATGCGCCACATGTCTCTACTAGACATGGCTCAGGCCTTACGTATATATACACCTGAGGAGCTAGCATCTGCCGATTGTTAAGGGTTGATATTAAATGGTAGGAAGATTGATGAAAATTTTGATACGCATGGTGTATGGAGTCAAATGACTAGCCATCACCGATTTAAAGGGGGAAATTACTCTTATACGGATATAGATAGAGCTGAGTTAAGAGTAATTCACAGGTTTCTAGCGAACTCGATTACACAGCGAGGTAAAAATAAGGAAAAGTTAAATGAGCAAGATTTATTTTACCACATGTGTATTCGAGACCCACAAAGCGCTGTAAGTATACCTTATTGTGTGGGTTATTATTTATCGGCTATGGTTAGGGGGATGAGACCGCACAGTATAATAGGAGGTGGTATATTTATTACATTAATTGCTGAGTATCTCGATGTGGATATAAGTCGGGGGGGGGAATATTAATCGAAGAACCAGAACCCCACGATACAATTGGTTTAAATGTATATCATGGTGCTAAGGTTTTGAAGAGGTGAAATAACGCCGCAGTACAATATAATGGAAGACATCCACAGGTTGAAAGAAATCAACAGCCAGGTAATGTGGGAGGGGGAAATGAAATGACAGAAATGCAAAGGTTTATAGCTTCACAAGAGTATGAAAATGCTAGACATCGAGCATTTGAAGATTGACAAGTTCATCAAAACCACATCATAGCTCATTGCCAACATGTAGGTAGAAACTATATTCCTACTCCAAAGCCCGTATTTCCTCCCTGGTATATAGAGATTCAACCACCGTATCCTACTTATAACCCAGCTGAAGCATTCTATAACACATACGGTTATGCATGGAACCCCTACTGGTATCAGTATCAACCCTAGTTTATTTAGTTTTATTTATTTTATTTTTGTAATGTTACTACATTTAACACTTATGTTGATATTGTAATAGTTTTTATAATTTTCTAACTTTTATTATTAGATTTTAATAATTTTTGAATGTGGGGTAATATACCAAACTTCAAAAAATATGTATATATGTTTGCAGTTTATCTTATGTACACAACAGGGTAAAACAATGCATTTTCAAATACTGGCATTAAGTTCAGCAAAAGCAACTAATTTTGACGACAAGATGCAAAATATATGTGATGTAACAACAAACGGAATGAACAAATGATGTGCACCATTTATCATTCA
Source organism: Rutidosis leptorrhynchoides (assembly GCF_046630445.1). Lineage (NCBI taxonomy): Eukaryota > Viridiplantae > Streptophyta > Magnoliopsida > Asterales > Asteraceae > Rutidosis > Rutidosis leptorrhynchoides. The sequence goes on from NC_092338.1 coordinate 200,660,187, forward strand.
ACAACAAAGAACAATATGTTTGGAAACTTTGGTAAAATTTAATCATTTTTCTACGCTAATCACCCTCAATAATTTAAATTGTTACTGATTTCTTGCAAATGAGGGCATTGCAAGATCTTAAGTATGGGAAGGGGTTAAATTCTTTCGGATTTTTAAAATTTTTACTTTATACACTTGATTACCATTAGAAATACTAGTAAAGCAGTAGTTGTATTAGAATCTAGTGCTCTCTGATAATAAAGAACAGCCATAGTCTTATATACTGACTACCCAATTCTAGTAAAATTTTTCAAAATTTTCAATTAAATGAATTCAAAATCATGTTTATACATATTTATGAACGATAAAACTAGGTGTTAACACCGAAATTATTGTTACCTCGGAAAGGACATAAATTGAGAAACAAACCAAAATGTTAGAATTCATTTAAAATAGAATAGAGGACAATAAAAAGGCAAATAAAAGAAAATAAAAGCCAAGTGTGGGAATATTTACCAAATTATTTTAAACATATGTCACATATTTTTGTACAAATAACTGAAGATACTTTTGTTTTGGACAATTTCTAAAAAGTTTTACCCGATTTTCTGTAAGAAAGATGGATCTACACGATGAATCAATTCCATCATTAAAAGGAAGTAAAGTTTTCTGAAAAAGACACGCGCTTCTTGATTTAGGTCATGAAGTTGTCGTCCAGACCAGCTGTAGGTTGACGAAAAATCTAGAAAAGTCATCACTAAAATCAGCAGGAAATCCACGGACCTCAGCATCAAACAGGGTCGCCAAGTGGTCAGACTTATCCTAACCATGAGAGGATCTGTCTCATAAAATGGGGAGGACAAATTAGCTGGATAAGACTAATGAATCAGATCCCCAGAAAGGATAATCTCCTTAAAAGATCAAAAATCAGCTTTTAAGACTGATATTACTCAATCCTAGAGATTGACCTTAAAGATTGAGAATTACAAACTCATGGAATTCGATGATATCTAAACTCGAGCTTGAACGAGAAAATATTTTGATCAAAATTACAAACCGATTTGTTTTCTGAAAACCCATTTTCAATGCGTTCATTACCATTGAACGTAAAATCCTAGGAATTCACCTGGAATTCATTAGGTCACCTGAACCAAATCGGGTGTCAACCGTAAGAACGGTGGTTGCATAGCATGGTCAAAGACAGGACCTTGTGCCAAACCGACAAATTATAAGGGTGAGCTTTACTATTGCTCCTACCAAGGATAGTAATTGCATCCGACACGTTATAGACCATAATTAAAAGCATGTCAGGGGACATTGCCTTAACAGTTGCTTGTTCAACGCTTTCCTTTACAACCGGACGGTAGTTTACCGAAAGGTAATATACGGAACAAGTAAACTGGATGTGTGCTTTCCGATACAGGGATAGCAGTGGATTACACGAGCCTAAAAGTTTTAGCCAAAATATTGATCCACAAATATATTTTGCAACACCGATGGTGGATCAAATCAGAAAACTTGTCTAGGGTAAAATCTAGCATGAATTTTCAAAAGATCAAATGTTTTCATAAAGATCCAATTTCCTAAAGGATCTAAATTTTTATAGTCATGTGAGACTGTAAACCACATCGTTACTATCATTGTTCATACCGCCGTATTGAAATCACTGATGTACAAAGTGTGAAGAATAAAGAAGTGATTCAAGTATTTTTATTTCAAGACTATATTGCTTGAGGACAAGCAACGCTTAAGTGTGGGAATATTGATAATGCTAAAAATGAACACATATTTCATAGCATTATTCCTCAAGAAAGACAAGATTTTAGTTAAAAATTGTTCTATTTACAAGTGATATTCGTTTAAATATTAAAAGGTGAAGACAAAAGACAGATTCGACGAATTGAAGACGCAAACGACCAAAAAGTTCAAAAGTACAAAGTACAATCAAAGTGGTTCCAATTATTGATAAGAAACGTCTCAAAATTACAAGAGTACAAGTTACAAAACACAAAGTACACGATATAAAATAGTACGCAAGGACGTTCGAAAATCCGGAACCGGGATCAAAGTCAACTCGCAATGCGCGACGCAATGGAGCGAAAGTTGCAAATTAATTATATATATAAATATAATATAATATATAATTAATTATATAAATTATATATTTATATTATATTTATATTATAAAATCCGTCGGCAAGAAAGGATCCAAAGATGTGTGAGCTGTAAAATATTACCTTCGCGACTCGCGAAGCCCTAAATTTCAGTGTGGGCCTATAAAAGCAACGCATTTTTCTGAATTCAACACATCTTTTTCTTCATTCATCAACGTAGTATATGCATATATATTTATTTTAATTTTAAATTTTAATTTTAATTTCCAATAATAAGGGTATGTTAGCGAATGTTGTAAGGGTGTAAGTTGAAATTCTGTCCGTGTAACGCTACGCTATTTTTAATCATTGTAAGTTATGTTTAACCTTTTTAATTTAATGTCTCGTAGCTAAGTTATTATTATGCTTATTTAATCCGAAGTAATCATGATGTTGGGCTAAAAATATTTAAATTTGGGTAATTGGGCTTTGTACCATAATTGGGGTTTGGACAAAAGAACGACACTTGTGGAAATTAGACTATGGGCTATTAATGGGCTTTATATTTGTTTAACTAAATGATAGTTTGTTAATTTTAATATAAAGATTTACAATTGGACGTCCCTATAAATAACCATATACACTCGATCAGACACGATGGGCGGGGTATTTATATGTACGAATAATAGTTCATTTAACCGGACACGGGAATGGATTAATAGTCACTAGAATTATTAAAACAGGGGTGAAATTATGTACAAGGACACTTGGCATAATTGATAACAAAGTATTAAAACCTTGGGTTACACGCAGTCGATAACCTGGTGTAATTATTAAACAAAGTATTAAAACCATGTTACAGTTTAAGTCCCCAATTAGTTGGAATATTTAACTTCGGGTATAAGGATAATTTGACGAGGACACTCGCACTTTATATTTATGACTGATGGACTGTTATGGATAAAAACCAGACGGACATATTAAATAATCCAGGACAAAGGACAATTAACCCATGGGCATAAAACTAAAATCAACACGTCAAACATCATGATTACGGAAGTTTAAATAAGCATAATTATTTTATTTCATATTTAATTTCCTTTATTTTATATTTAATTGCACTTTTAATTATCGCACTTTTATTTATTGTTATTGTATTTAATTGCATTTTTAATTATCATACTTTTTAATTATCGCAAGTTTATTTTATCGCACTTTTATTTATCGCAATTTCATTATCGTTATTTATTTTACGCTTTAAATTAAGTTATATTTATTTTTAATATTTACATTAGGTTTTAACTGCGACTAAAGTTTCAAAATTAACAAACCTGTCATTAAACGGTAAAAACCCCCCCTTTATAATAATAATATTACTTATTTGTATTTTTATAAATTAAAACTAATATAGCGTTAAGCTTTGTTTAAAGATTCCCTGTGGAACGAACCGGACTTACTAAAAACTACACTACTGTACGATTAGGTACACTGCCTATAAGTGTTGTAGCAAGGTTTAGGTATATCCATTCTATAAATAAATAAATATCTTGTGTAAAATTGTATCATATTTAATAGTATTTCGTTGTAAAAATAAAGCTATTTCATATACACCTCGCATAACATCAAGTAATTTTTGGCGCCGCTGCCGGGGAACGCCGAAGCGAAACGCCACACACATAAAAAAAAATTTTTATTAAGTTTTAATTAGTTTTTGTAAAATATATACTTTTTAAATATTAAAAAATATATAAAAAATTAAAAACCAGAAAAAAAATATATATATAAATTTATTTTTAAGATTTTTATTTATAAAATTATAAAGTATTTTTATTTCTATTTTAGTTTTTAAATTTAAGTTTTATTTATTTAATATAAATATTTTATATAATTATTAAAATAGAAAATATATATATATATATATATATATATATATATATATATATATATATATATATATATATATATATATATATATATATATATATATATATATATATATATATATATATATATAAATATTAAAAACGAAACCTGTCAAACGAAACCTGTCAAACGAAACCACCTAATCTGAAATTTCATACCCCGCGACTCGCGGAGTTTGTTGCCAGGTGTACCGCAACTCGCGGAGCCACCCTGACACGAGCAGAACCCTAATTTGGCATTTATTACGGAGTATAATTTAATTATTATTATTAAAACTTAATTAGGTTTATATTTAATATTAATTTTTAGTTTTAGTTTTTAAATAAATTTGTATTTTAAATATTAATTAGTATTATTAAATATATATATATAAATTAATACTTTTATAAATAAAAATAAATAAATAATATTTTTATAAAAATAAATAATTTTATCAAATTTAAGCTTATTTTTATTTTTGTATCTTTTTATCATTTAATCGTAATATTTGTATTTTTATTTGTTCGTAGCTAGTTGTAAGTTCTAGTATTTTGCCGTAGCTTATTTTCACTTCTAGATTTTTAGGCTTTGCCGTAAAATCCCTTAAGTGCTTTTTCTTTAGACTAAGATTTAGGTGCTCTAGAATTTTGCGACGCCATTTTTAAATTTTAGTACCTTTTTAAGATATTGCCATTTGGGATATAGTTTTACTTGTAAGCTTTAATATTTTTAGACGCAACTTTTATTTTTTTTAGTTTTTAGTTCCTTTTTAAGTTTCAATGCGCTACTTTCTTATTTTTATTTTTCGACGCCTTTTACCTTTGTATCAATTATCACTCCAATTAGTAATCTCAATTTGCAATTTTAATTTTAAGTTAGTGATAGTAATAAGGTTGGGTTAGTCGAGTGTTTTAAAGTTTTATAAGTCACTCTTTTTCTTTCTTATTTTTCGACGCCTTTTATTTTTCAACCCTTTTCTTTTTCGACCTTTTCCGACGCGCTCTTTTTCTTTCTTATTTCTCGCCATTCTAGTTTTTAGGACTTAGAATTTTTCTACTTCTTCTCTAAATTTCTTTAAATTACGAAAATTTATTTTAAGTGGTTAAATTGATAGACATCAAAATTTTCTGGTTCGTAGTAATAGTTGGATTTGTACGTGGACCGGGTTATTGGAGCCAAACAGTAATCAATTATATTGAGACCAAACGAATCCTGCCCCTCTGCTGCATCTTTTGGCTATTCGAAACGTGGGCAAAATCAGAAAAGTCTATTAATTGGATAACTTATATAATTTTTCTTTCCTTTTAAAAACTAATAGGATATTCAGTGAATGCACCGAGCAAGACGTTTACCACCTGTAACTCGATCAAGACATCTAGCAAATATTGTCGCCGTTGATTTTCCTTTAGAATCGTCATCCAGTCGACCAAGTACTCCAATTCAAATTTCCGATAATCCATTTTTTGAACCCAACTTCACAATTGAGAATCCGGAGAATATTCAGGGACGATTCATAGATCCTGAACCATTAATTTTTCCTCCGGAACCACCAATCATTCAAACAGAGATTGTTGAGGAACGAACCATTAAATCAGAATCCTCTAGTGATTCAGATTCAACAAATTCAATTATGGAGAATCTGGAACCTCTAAGTATGGAAGATCGAATGCGAGCTAAACGCACTGGCCAAGGTCACGCAATTACTCATCCAGACATTAATGCGCCAGATTATGAAATCAAAGGATAAATTCTACACATGGTAACAAATCAATGCCAATTTAGTGGTGCGCCGAAGGAAGATCCAAATGAACATCTTCGTACCTTTAATAGAATCTGCACACTATTTAAAATAAGAGAAGTTGAAGATGAACAGATATATCTCATGTTATTTCCCTGGACTTTAAAGGGAGAAGCCAAAGATTGGTTGGAATCGTTACCTGAAGGGGCGATTGATACATGAGACGTTTTAGTTGAAAAATTTCTTAAACAATTCTTTCCGGCATCTGAAGCCGTAAGACTTCAAGGAGAAATTGTTACGTTCACACAGAAACTGAATGAAACTCTATATGAGGCATGGACCAGATTTGGAAAGTTATTAAGAGGATGTCCGTAACATGGTTTAGACACCTGTCAAATAGTACAAATATTCTACCAAGGATGCGACATCACTACAAGGAAAGACATCGATATAGCAGCTGGTGGTTCTATTATAAAGAAAACCGAAACTGATGCTTACAAAATTATTGATAACACTGCTTCCCACTCACATGAGTGGCACCAAGAAAAAGATATCGTTAGATCATCTAAAGCAGCTAGAGCCGATTCTAGCCATGACTTAGATTCCATTTCCGCAAAGATAGATGCTGTGGAGAGACGAATGGAAAAGATGACTAAAGATATTCACTCAATACGAATTAGTTGTGAGCAGTGTGGAGGACCACATTTGACAAAAGATTGTCTTAGTATTGAGCTAACAATGGAACAAAGAGAGAATATTTCATACATAAACCAAAGGCCTGGAAATAATTATCAGAATAATTATCAACCGCCAAGACCGATTTACAATCAAAACTAGAATTATAACCGAAATGTTCCATACAACAATCAACAAGGTCCTAGTAATCAACAAGTATCCAATAATACTTACAACCAGCAAAGACCTAATTTTTAAAACAAACCACCACAAACCGATGATAAAAAGCCGAATTTAGAAGATATGATGACGAAGCTAGTTGAATCTCAAACACAGTTTTTCACATCTCAGAAACAAACGAATGAACAAAATGCTCAAGCATTTAGAAATCAATAAGCTTCTATTCAAAATCTGGAACAAAAAGTAAGTAACCTAGCAAGGTTAATAGGTGAAAGAAAACCGGAAAGTTTACCTAGTGATACAAATGCTAACCCCCGGAATGAAACAGCTAAAGCTATTACCACAAGAAGTGGTATTACACTTAAACCACCTGAAATACCTGTAATTTCTGATGAAGCTATTCCTACTCCACAAGAACCACAACCTGAAGAAGATAAGAAAAAAGAACCGGTAGTTGAAAAGGTTAATGAAGATAACACAGTTAAGGCTAAACCGTATGTTAAACCATACCAACCACCACTTCCTTATCCGAGTAAAATGAAAAAAGAGAGACTTGAAGCTGAGCAATCCAAATTCTTGGATGTGTTTAAACAGATAAATGTAAATCTTCCTTTCATTGATGTGATTTCAGGAATGCCTAGATATGCTAAATTTCTGAAAGATCTAATCTCGAATAGAAAGAAAATGGAAGAACTCTCGGCTGTTACTATGAATGCTAATTGTTCAGTAGTGCTGTTGAATAAGATACCAGAAAAATTATCAGATCCAGGAAGTTTCACAATTCCATGTTTTCTGGGTAGTCTTAGTTCAATATAAGCATTGGCAGACTTAGGTGCTAGTATAAATTTAATGCCGTATTCACTATACGCTAAACTAGACCTTGGAGAATTGAAACCAACAAGAATAAGCATACAACTAGCCAATCGATCAATAAAATATCCTAGAGGGATAATGGAGAACATGCTAGTTAAAGTTGGTACTTTAGTATTTCCAGTAGATTTTGTTGTTCTGGACATGGAAGAAGATTCTCAAGTTCCTCTCATATTAGGACGACCATTCTTAAACACGGCTAAAGCAATGATAGACGTGTTCGGTAAGAAATTGACCCTAAGTATAGAGGACGAGAGTGTTACCTTTTCAGTTGATAGAGCTATGCAACAACCACAATCTGCAGATGATACATGTTATTATATTCAAACTATAGATTCACATGCAGAATTGTTAGAAGAATTTCCAGAATTACAAGGAACAGGAGAATGTTCTTTAGGAGAAGGAACTGAACCAATTGATGAAACTGAAATGTTAGCTACACTAATAGCTAATGGATATGAACCAACAACAGAAGAAATTCAAATGCAAAAAGAAGAAGACAGATATCGATATAAATCATCGATAGAAGAACCTCCAACATTAGAGTTAAAGTCACTTCCAAATCATTAGGAATACACTTATTTACATGGTGAATCTGAATTACCTGTAATAATATCGTCTTCTCTTACTAAAAATGAGAAATCACAACTCATCTCTGTGTTAAAAGCTCATAAACCAGCTATTGCATGGAAAATTCTTGATATTAAAGGAATAAGTCATTCGTATTGCACACATAAAATCCTTATGGAAGAAGGTCATAAAACGTATGTGCAACGCCAACGAAGAATAAATCCTAATATGTAAGATGTTGTTAATAAATAAATTATTAAACTGCTAGATGCAGGTTTAATTTATCCAATTTCTGATAGTCCATGGGTAAGCCCAGTTCAATGCGTGCCTAAGAAGGGTGGCATGACTGTCATTACAAATGAGAAAAATGAGCTTATTCCTACTAGGACTGTAACAGGATGGCGTGTTTGTATTGATTATAGAAAATTAAATGACGCCACCAGAAAAGATCACTTTCCCTTACCTTTCATTGATCAAATGTTAGAAAGATTAGCCGGAAATAGTTACTATTGTTTTCTTGATGGTTTTTCCGGATATTTTCAAATTCCAATAGCACCCGAGGACCAAGAGAAAACCACATTCACGTACCCTTATGGTACTTTTGCTTACAAACGCATGCCATTTGGACTTTGCAACGCCCCTGCAACCTTTCAAAGGTGCATGATGGCAATTTTTTACGACATGATAGAAGAATGCATGGAAGTTTTCATGGATGACTTTTCAGTCTTCAGTGATACTTTTGAAACATGTCTAGCTAATCTTGAACGAATGCTTATTAGATGCGAACAATCAAATCTAGTACTTAATTGGGAGAAATGCCATTTCATGGTTAAAGAAGGCATCGTTCTGGGTCATAAAATTTCAAAGGAAGGAATTGAAGTGGATAGAGCTAAAGTAGATGTAATTGCTAAACTTCCACATCCCACCAATGTTAGAGGAGTTAGGAGTTTTCTAGGGCATGCCGGTTTTTACCGACGTTTCATTAAAGATTTTTCTAAAATTGCCACTCCTATGAATAAACTCCTAGAAAAGGATGCTCCATTCATCTTTTCAGATGAATGCATTAAATCTTTTAATATTCTTAAAGAAAAACTCACTAATGCGCCGATCATGATAACACCAAATTGGAATCTACCGTTTGAACTTATGTGCGATGCAAGTGATTTTGCAATGGGAGCCTTTTTAGGACAAAGGATTGAAAAACGATTTCAACCTATTTATTATGCTAGTAAGATGTTACAAGGAGCACAAACAAATTACACAACTACTGAAAAAGAACTCCTTGCTATTGTCTTTGCTTTTGACAAATTTCGATCATATCTCGTTCTAGCTAAAACGGTGGTCTATACCGACCATTCTGCTCTTAGATACCTATTTTTGAAACAAGATGCTAAACCAAGATTAATCCGTTGGATCTTACTCTTACAAGAGTTCGATATTGAAATCCGAGATAAAAGAGGAGCAGAAAATATCGCCGCTAATCATCTTTCTCGTCTTGAAAATCCTGAATTAGAAGTTCTAAATGAATCGGCCATACAAGACAACTTTCCTGATGAATATCTATTGAAGATAGATTATAATGAAATTTCATGGTTGGCAGACTATGCAAACTACTTAGTATGTGGATTCCTTGAAAAAGGATTATCGTACCAAAAACGAAAGAAATTCTTCAGTGATATAAAACACTATTTCTGGGAAGATCCACATTTGTTTAAAAGTTGTCCCGATGGAATAATACGCCGATGTGTATTAGGAGATGAAGCTAGTAAAATCTTAAACCATTGTCACACAGGACCAACAGGAGGGCATTATGGGCCTCAACTAACAGCAAGGAAAGTTTATGATGCTGGATTCTATTGGCCTACAATTTACAAAGACGCACACCTTCTTTGCAAATCCTGTGATGCTTGTCAAAGGGCCGGAAAAATAAGTCAACATGATGAAATGCCACAAAATGTCATTCAAGTATGTGAAGTATTTGACATTTGGGGTATTGACTTTATGGGTCCATTTCCAAAATCTCATAATAATTTATACATTCTCGTAGCCATTGATTATGTATCTAAATGGGCGGAAGCACAAGCTCTCCCAACTAACGATGCACGAGTTGTAGTCAACTTTTTAAAACGTCTTTTTGCAAGGTTTGGAACACCGAAAGCTTTAATAAGTGATCGGGGAACTCATTTTTGTAATAATCAACTTGAGAAAGTTCTTAAAAGATATGGAGTAACTCATAAAATCTCCACCGCATATCATCCACAAACAAGTAGACAAGTTGAAAATACCAACCGAGCTTTGAAACGTATTCTAGAGAAAACCGTAGGATCAAATCCGAAGGAATGGTCCATAAAATTGGAGGATGCACTCTGGCTTTTAGAACAGCCTACAAAACTCCAATTGGAACCACACCTTTCAGACTCGTTTACGGAAAAGCATGACATCTTCCAGTAAAAATTGAACACAGAGCATTTTGGGCTTTGAAGACATGTAATCTTGATTTACATGAAGCTGGACGTCTACGGTTAAGTCAACTAAATGAATTAGAAGAATTAAGACAAGAAGCATACGAAAATTCGTTAATCTATAAGGAAAGAACGAAGAAATGGCATGATAAAAGAATCAAAAGTTCAAAAGAATTTAAAGAAGGAGACAGAGTTCTTCTTTTCAATTCACGATTCAAGCTATTTCCTGGAAAATTGAAATCAAGATGGTCTGGACCATTCATAGTCAAAAGAGTTTTCCCATACGGAACTATAGAATTAATAAATTCAAATGGGATTGAATTTAAGGTTAATGGTCACAGAGTTAAACACTACATAGATAGTCCGATGGAAGTCGACAACGAAGTTAATCACAATTTCAATACCACAGCTAACTAAGTGTGGGGAGAATGAAGTCTTTAAAGGATAATATGTATTTCTGTTAGAGTTAGATTTTCTGTTTTCGTGTAGTTCTCGAAAATGGAACCCGAATGGTCTTTCCCTAGCAGACCCTAAAGAACTAGTCTTCTCCCCCCATTCTGAATTTTTATTTTTTTTAGGTTTTTACGAAATGAAGACTTCCTGTGAACTAAACCATGGTCTAATGCTACACGCTTTGATTACTAAACGTAATAATGACACACTTTCGAGTGAACTGGTATCAGTAATCAGAGAAAAATTGGACGGAGTAAGAAAAGAATCCAGATGCGAAGATAATAATTTACAATTTGGTAAAGGAAAATCAAAATCCGCAGCGAAAAGAAGAGCACAACACCTTGAAAAATGTCACAAATGCTGAAAATGGTCACACGAAGGTAAATGTTCAAATAATCAAACCTATTCAAACACCGAATTTGTTACTTTATGCAGAGATGGACCATTCATATGTTTAGAAGAAAAAACATTAAATGCTCGAGGTTACGCCTATGTAGCCATGGAAAATCAATTAGTCCGATTATCTTATGAGTGGGCTAGAGCATATCACTAAGAAATCTATTTCACAGGTAAGTTTGTACAGTTTTTATTTTTATTTTTATTTTATTTTTAACCTTTTGATAATAAACGCTAATTTGTTCGCAATAAAGTATTAAATTGGTATTCGATGAAATTAGGTCTTGCGACCGAAATTATTGATATCATACAAAAATTTATTACATCACTGCGAAATTTAACGTTTATTCTTAAGGTATAAATATCTTTAATCAATCAACCCAAAATATTTCAAAAATTCGTCATGAGTTAAACTAGGTTATGTAACCGAAATTACTTTACCGAAAAGAGGGGCGTATATTTTTGATAATATTTGATTGATTAAAGTGGGATAAAAGACCAAAAAGATTTTTAATTTTATTTTTACTTTGTTTTTAAATTTAATATATAAATATTAAATTAATATTGTAAACTTCTTTAAAATTGTAAATATTTAAAAAATTAATATTTTTAATATAAGTTTGTATGTATAAAAACAAAAATATAATTTAAGTTTGGTGTGAATTTTTAATATGAATTTTTAATTTTATGCATTTTAAATTTAAGTTTGGTGTGATTATAAAAACAAAAATTTACTTTATTTCACTAAGTTAAAAATATGATTTTTAAAAATTCGTCGTAAGTTGAAGACTAGGTCGTTGAACCGACATTGCTTTACCCGAGGGAGGGACGAGAACTTTTATTATCATTATTTTTAATCTTATTGAATTAAAGTATGCCAAAAACGTAAAAAAAAAAAAAAACCAAAAATCTTTGCTTTTAAAACCGCACTTTAAATTGACAAATTTTAAAATTTTGTCGAGGGACAGACTAGGACATCGTTCCGAAACGACCTCGTCCTAAATAACAAGGGAAACAAAATTTTAAAATTAATTAATTAATTATTTTATAAGTTAAGATTTTTATAAAAAAAATAATAAAATAATGCGAACACCGCGACTCGCGGAGTTTGTAATAGGTAAATACCGCGACTCACGGAGCATCAAAATTCCAGAAAAAAATATAAACTGATCGAACAGATCAGTATCCACACCCACGCCCCAAAATACTGCGAAAATAAACCCAAAAACACACACAAATCCGAATTTTTTTCACCATTTTTCATCAAATCTTTCACAAAATCATGTTGAAAAGGATGCTATCAAGGAATTACTCAAGGAAAACGGTAATTTCTTCATCAAAACACCCATTTAATCCGAAAATTAGTGTTCTTGAACAAATTTATACCCAATTCGATTTTGATGCTTTTTAGTGTAATTATGCTTAAATTGCTTATATATTATGCTTGTATAACCTAGATTGATGCTATTTAACATGATTAGAAGCCTTAAACTTCAAATTTTGAGTAATCTAGGGTTTGTGTTCTTGAGCAATTTGGGGCTTTTTGATATAAAAAGGTTATGGCCGATTTTTGTCATGAATTATTGCTAAATTAAGTAGTGTAACATGTTTAGGTAGTTAAATGATCCAAACTTTGAGCCTAAACATGATTTTTGAGAATTAAAGTGGACTTTTTCAAGTCTAAAATTCATGAACTTGATTTTTGAGAGATAATGCCATTTGAAACTTGTTTAATTGCTAATAATGATTATTTTGACATGTTATTTGAGTTGAATGCTTATGAACTTGGCGAACATTTTCGTATATGCTTATTTGAAAAAGTGTAGATTTGATAAAAATATGAAAATGAGCATAAGTTTGATATAAATTGAACATGTCATTGTAATTATTTTGATTGATAATTTTGCTGACACTAATGCATATTTGGATGCTCAAAAATTGTGTTTGATGTGTTTTGCAGACTGAAAGGGGTGAATCTTCATCCCAAGCTCGCATTGCTCCTCCTGAGAATACGAAACAACAGGATGTTGATAACTATTACAAACAAGATATACCTCATCCAGTTATGACATTTTCAGATATGCACGTGGAAGATTTGCACCCGAACTTGAGATTAGACAGACGTTGGATAGATTATCCAAAATACCAAAGGAGCTTGCACACTCTTCATTCTAAAGCTGTTGAAGTACCTAGGGTAATAGAATGGGAACTGTTAGAAGCCGTAGGATTGGGCAAACGGATTAGAGAATTACTTACACAGAGGTATGGTAATTCTACTTTTAATGATTGGGTACGATTATTCAACATGCGTAGACCTGTATATAAAGTATGATGTGAAGAATTATTGTGTAGTATAGAAATAAATGATCGGGTAGCTACTTTAACCGATCGAACTTTTATTAGATTTTTGTTAGGAGGTTCGATGCGCCACATGTCTCTACTAGACATGGCTCAGGCCTTACGTATATATACGCCTAAGGAGCTAGCATCTGCCGATTGTCAAGGGTTGATACTAAATGGTAGGAAGATTGATGAAAATTTTGATACGCATGGTGTATGGAGTCAAATGACTAGCCATCACCGATTTAAAGGGGGAAATTACTCTTATACGGATATAGATAGAGCTGAGTTAAGAGTAATTCACAGGTTTCTAGCGAACTCGATTACACAGCGAGGTAAAAATAAGGAAAAGGTAAATGAGCAAGATTTATTTTACCACATGTGTATTCGAGACCCACAAAGTGCTGTAAGTATACCTTATTGTGTGGGTTATTATTTATCAGCTATGGTTAGGGGGATGAGACCGTACAGTATAATAGGAGGTGGTATATTTATTACATTAATTGCTGAGTATCTCGATGTGGATATAAGTAGGGGGATTATTAATCGAAGAACCAGAACCCCACGATACAATTGGTTTAAATGTATATCATGGTGCTAAGGTTTTGAAGAGGCGAAATAACGCCGCAGTACAATATAATGGAAGACATCCACAGGTTGAAAGAAATCAACAGCCAGGTAATGTGGGAGGGGGAAATGAAATGACAGAAATGCAAAGGTTTATAGCTTCAAAAGAGTATGAAAATGCTAGACATCGAGCATTTGAAGATTGGCAAGTTCATCAAAACTACATCATAGCTCATTGCCAACATGTAGGTAGAAACTATATTCCTACTCCAAAGCCCGTATTTCCTCCCTGGTCTATAGAGATTCAACCACCGTATCCTACTTATAACCCAGCTGAAGCATTCTATAACACATACGGTTATGCATGGAACCGGTTATGCATGGAACCCCTACTGGTATCAGTATCAATCCTAGTTTATTTAGTTTTATTTATTTTATTTTTGTAATGTTACTACATTTAACACTTATGTTGATATTGTAATAGTTTTTATAATTTTCTAACTTTTATTATTAGATTTTAATAATTTTTGAATGTGGGGTAATATACCAAACTTTAAAAAATATGTATATATGTTTGCAGTTTATCTTATGTACACAACAGGATAAAACAACGCATTTTCAAAGACTGGCATTAAGTTCAGCAAAAGCAACTAATTTTGACGACAAGATGCAAAATATATGTGATGTAACAACAAACGGAATGAACAAATGATGTGCACCATTTATCATTCAACAACAAAGAACAATATGTTTGGAAACTTTGGTAAAATTTAATCATTTTTCTACGCTAATCACCCTCAATAATTTAAATTGTTACTGATTTCTTGCAAATGAGGGCATTGCAAGATCTTAAGTATGGGAAGGGGTTAAATTCTTTCGGATTTTTAAAATTTTTACTTTATACACTTGGTTACCATTAGAAATACTAGTAAAGCAGTAGTTGTATTAGAATCTAGTGCTCTCTGATAATAAAGAAAAGCCATAGTCTTATATACTGACTACCCAATTCTAGTAAAATTTTTCAAAATTTTCAATTAAATGAATTCAAAATCATGTTTATATATATTTATGAACGATAAAACTAGGTGTTAACACCGAAATTATTGTTACCTCGGAAAGGACATAAATTGAGAAACAAACCAAAATGTTAGAATTCATTTAAAATAGAATAGAGGACAATAAAAAGGCAAATAAAAGAAAATAAAAGCCAAGTGTGGGAATATTTACCAAATTATTTTAAACATATGTCACATATTTTTGTACAAATAACTGAAGATACTTTTGTTTTGGACAATTTCTAAAAAGTTTTACCCGATTTTCTGTAAGAAAGATGGATCTACACGATGAATCAATTCCATCATTAAAAGGAAGTAAAGTCTTCCGAAAAAGACACGCGCTTTTTGATTTAGGTCATGAAGTTGTCGTCCAGACCAGCTGTAGGTTGACGAAAAATCTAGAAAAGTCATCACTAAAATCAGCAGGAAATCTACGGACCTCAGCATCAAACAGGGTCGCCAAGTGGTCAGACTTATCCTAACCATGAGAGGATCTGTCTCGTAAAATGGGGAGGACGCCGTGCAAATTAGCTGGATAAGACTAATAAATCAGATCCCCAGAAAGGATAATCTCCTTAAAAGATCAAAAATCAGCTTTTAAGACTGATATTACTCAATCCTAGAGATTGACCTTAAAGATTGAGAATTACAAACTCATGGAATTCGATGATATCTAAACTCGAGCTTGAACGAGAAAATATTTTGATCAAAATTACAAACCGATTTGTTTTCTAAAAACCCATTTTCAATGCGTTCATTACCATTGAACGTAAAATTCTAGGAATTCACCTGGAATTCATTAGGTCACCTGAACCAAATCGGGTGTCAACCGTAAGAACGGTGGTTGCATAGCATGGTCAAAGACAGGACCTTGTGCCAAACCGACAAATTATAAGGGTGAGCTTTACTATTGCTCCTACCAAGGATAGTAATTGCATCCGACACGTTATAGACCATAATTAAAAGCATGTCAGGGGACATTGCCTTAACAGTTGCTTGTTCAACGCTTTCCTTTACAACCGGACGGTAGTTTACCGAAAGGTAATATACGGAACAAGTAAACTGGATGTGTGCTTTCTGATACAGGGATAGCAGTGGATTACACGAGCCTAAAAGTTTTAGCCAAAATATTGATCCACAAATATATTTTGCAACACCGATGGTGGATCAAATCAGAAAACTTGTCTAGGGTAAAATCTAGCATGAATTTTCAAAAGATCAAATATTTTCATAAAGATCCAATTTCCTAAAGGATCTAAATTTTTATAGTCATGTGAGACTGTAAACCACATCGTTACTATCATTGTTCATACCGCCGTATTGAAATCACTGATGTACAAAGTGTGAAGAATAAAGAAGTAATTCAAGTATTTTTATTTCAAGACTATATTGCTTGAGGACAAGCAACGCTTAAGTGTGGGAATATTGATAATGCTAAAAATGAACACATATTTCATAGCATTATTCCTCAAGAAAGACAAGATTTTAGTTGAAAATTGTTCTATTTACAAGTGATATTCGTTTAAATATTAAAAGGTGAAGACAAAAGACAGATTCGACGAATTGAAGACGCAAACGACCAAAAAGCTCAAAAGTACAAAGTACAATCAAAGTGGTTCCAATTATTGATAAGAAACGTCTCAAAATTACAAGAGTACAAGTTACAAAACACAAAGTACACGATATAAAATAGTACGCAAGGACGTTCGAAAATCCGAAACCGGGATCAAAGTCAACTCGCAACGCGCGACGCAATGGAGCGAAAGTTGCAAATTAATTATATATATAAATATAATATAATATATAATTAATTATATAAATTATATATTTATATTATATTTATATTATAAAATCCGTCGGCAAGAAAGGATCCAAAGATGTGTGAGCTGTAAAATATTACCTCCGCGACTCGCGGAGTTCGAAGGCAACAAGGACCGCGACTCGCGAAGCCCTAAATTTCAGTGTGGGCCTATAAAAGCAACGCATTTTTCTGAATTCAACACATCTTTTTCTTCATTCATCAACGTAGTATATGCATATATATTTATTTTAATTTTAAATTTTAATTTTAATTTCCAATAATAAGGGTATGTTAGCGAATGTTGTAAGGGTGTAAGTTGAAATTCTGTCCGTGTAACGCTACGCTATTTTTAATCATTGTAAGTTATGTTTAACCTTTTTAATTTAATGTCTCGTAGCTAAGTTATTATTATGCTTATTTAATCCGAAGTAATCATGATGTTGGGCTAAAAATATTTAAATTTGGGTAATTGGGCTTTGTACCATAATTGGGGTTTGGACAAAAGAACGACACTTGTGGAAATTAGACTATGGGCTATTAGTGGGCTTTATATTTGTTTAACTAAATGATAGTTTGTTAATTTTAATATAAAGATTTACAATTGGACGTCCCTATAAATAACCATATACACTCGATCAGACACGATGGGCGGGGTATTTATATGTACGAATAATAGTTCATTTAACCGGACACGGGAATGGATTAATAGTCACTAGAATTATTAAAACAGGGGTGAAATTATGTACAAGGACACTTGGCATAATTGATAACAAAGTATTAAAACCTTGGGTTACACGCAGTCGATAACCTGGTGTAATTATTAAACAAAGTATTAAAACCATGTTACAGTTTAAGTCCCCAATTAGTTGGAATATTTAACTTCGGGTATAAGGATAATTTGACGAGGACACTCGCACTTTATATTTATGACTGATGGACTGTTATGGATAAAAACCAGACGGACATATTAAATAATCCAGGACAAAGGACAATTAACCCATGGGCATAAAACTAAAATCAACACGTCAAACATCATGATTACGGAAGTTTAAATAAGCATAATTATTTTATTTCATATTTAATTTCCTTTATTTTATATTTAATTGCACTTTTAATTATCGCACTTTTATTTATTGTTATTGTATTTAATTGCATTTTTAATTATCATACTTTTTAATTATCGAAAGTTTATTTTATCGCACTTTTATTTATCGCAATTTCATTATCGTTATTTATTTTACGCTTTAAATTAAGTTATATTTATTTTTAATATTTACATTAGGTTTTAACTGCGACTAAAGTTTCAAAATCGACAAACCGGTCATTAAACGGTAAAAACCCCCCTTTATAATAATAATATTACTTATTTGTATGTTTATAAATTAAAACTAATATAGCGTTAAGCTTTGTTTAAAGATTCCCTGTGGAACGAACCGGACTTACTAAAAACTACACTACTGTACGATTAGGTAGACTGCCTATAAGTGTTGTAGCAAGGTTTAGGTATATCCATTCTATAAATAAATAAATATCTTGTGTAAAATTGTATCATATTTAATAGTATTTCGTTGTAAAAATAAAGCTATTTCATATACACCTCTACGCACATCATTTTCGAACGTTTATTAATAATTGTTATTATTAATACTTGTGATAAAACGAATGTATGTTATTACATTTACTTGTTGCCATGATTAACCGTACTTGACTTTAATTGTCCGAAACGTCTTTATGACACACGAAACTTTCACGGATAATATTTTCAGAATATTATTTACATTCATGATTGATATTATTAATCATTTTAATTAACTAAAGTTATTAGTTAATTACTTGGGCCTTTATTAGTGTTAATGGACTTTTACTTGGATTAATTTGTTAATTGTTACATACTTGGGCTTTATGATCAAACATGGGCTTATGAAACCCACCCTACTTCTTTCATGGACTCTTTAGCCCATCACCACATGTGTAAGTATTACTTAGAGTTGTAACTAGTTAGTTTGTTACTCATGGAATCTTGTTACAACTTCTTCCCATGTAAACACCCTCATTAACCAACTTTTAAAGACATTTACATGAAGTAACTTGTGGATCTTCTCATCCCCCCTTGGAACCCCTCAAACCGTCAGCATACATGAGTGTAGGGGAGGTTTTGATTTCAAATTACCTTATTACTCTTTCACTAGTTCACTTCACTTTTCACACACACAAACTCACTTCACAATTTCTCTCAACTTTTTCTCTCTTTCCTCTCCAATACTTGTAAGTAATATGAACATTTTTCTCTTCTTCTTTTCTTGTAAAACCGAAACATAAGGCACCCATATCATCATCATTGCTTGTTGTTTACTTATTCTTTGTTGTTGTTTAAGTTACTTGAAGTTTATTGTTACTTACTTGTTGTTGTTACATACTAGTTACAAGAATCAAACTACCTAGTTTCATTCTTCATTTATCTTGTATTTACAAGAACACTCAAGAACATAAACTTACTAGTTTATGTTCTACTTTTAAAGTTTTAAAGATTGTAAGATCATGGTTGTAAAAAGCATACTTGTAATTCATGTTAGTAAGCTTTAAAGTTTACTTTCTTAAAGATCAAACTTTGGTTTGAATCTTTAAAGTATGAACAACCCATGAACTAGTTACTTGTTTACTTAGTTTATTTCTTCATATTATGCACTTTGATTTCATGTTTGTTGGTGGTTATTGGTCAAGTGTCACTAGTTAACTTTGATCTCATTAATCTTGAACTAAAAGTTAACTTTGAAAGTTCAAGAACACATAAGTAAGCTTTCTTTAACTATAACTTTGTACACTTATGTTAGATCTAGACTTTTGGGTCTAGGATCTTCAAGATCTAACTAAGAACTATGTTCTACAACTTAAGATCTTGATTTTATAAGTTTATTTTCAAGTTGTAACTTAATATTAGTTTTAAAGTTCATGTATGTGTTGGATCTAAGACTTTTGTAGTGACCCGAACTTTTCCATGTTTATATATATTAATTGAGATTGATATTTACATGATTAAATGTTTCCAACATGTTAAGCAATCAAACTTGTTAAGACTTGATTAATTGAAATATGTTTCATATAGACAATTAACCACCCAAGTTGATCGGTGATTCACGAACGTTAAAACTTGTAAAAACTATATGATGACATATATATGGATATATATATAGTTAACATGATACTATGATAAGTAAACATATCATTAAGTATATTAACAATGAACTACATATGTAAAAATAAGACTACTAACTTAATGATTTTTAAACGAGACATATATGTAACGATTATCGTTGTAAAGACATTTAATGTATATATATCATATTAAGAGATATTCATACATGATAATATCATGATAATATAATAATTTAAAATCTCATTTGATATTATAAACATTGGGTTAACAACATTTAACAAGATCGTTAACCTAAAGGTTTCAAAACAACACTTACATGTAACGACTAACGATGACTTAACGACTCAGTTAAAATGTATATACATGTAGTGTTTTAATATGTATTTATACACTTTTGAAAGACTTCAATACACTTATCAAAATACTTCTACTTAACAAAAATGCTTACAATTACATCCTCGTTCAGTTTCATCAACAATTCTACTCGTATGCACCCGTATTCGTACTCGTACAATACACAGCTTTTAGATGTATGTACTATTGGTATATACACTCCAATGATCAGCTCTTAGCAGCCCATGTGAGTCACCTAACACATGTGGGAACCATCATTTGGCAACTAGCATGAAATATCTCATAAAATTACAAAAATATGAGTAATCATTCATGACTTATTTACATGAAAACAAAATTACATATCCTTTATATCTAATCCATACACCAACGACCAAAAACACCTATAAACACTTTCATTCTTCAATTTTCTTCATCTAATTGATCTCTCTCAAGTTCTATCTTCAAGTTCTAAGTGTTCTTCATATATTCTACAAGTTCTAGTTACATAAAATCAAGAATACTTTCAAGTTTGCTAGCTCACTTCCAATCTTGTAAGGTGATCATCCAATCTCAAGAAATCTTTGTTTATTATAGTAGGTTATCATTCTAATACAAGGTAACAATCATATTCAAACTTTGGTTCAATTCCTATAACTATAACAATCTTATTTCAAGTGATGATCTTACTTGAACTTGTTTTCGTGTCATGATTCTGCTTCAAGAACTTCGAGCCATCCAAGGATCCGTTGAAGCTAGATCCATTTTTCTCTTTTCCAGTAGGTTTATCCAAGTAACATAAGGTATTAATGATGTTCATAACATCATTCGATTCATACATATAAAGCTATCTTATTCGAAGGTTTAAACTTGTAATCACTAGAACATAGTTTAGTTAATTCTAAACTTGTTCGCAAACAAAAGTTAATCCTTCTAACTTGACTTTTAAAATCAACTAAACACATGTTCTATATCTATATGATATGCTAACTTAATGATTTAAAACCTGGAGACACGAAAAACACCGTAAAACCGGATTTACGCCGTCGTAGTAACACCGCGGGCTGTTTTGGGTTAGTTAATTAAAAACTATGATAAACTTTGATATAAAAGTTGTTATTATGAGAAAATGATTTTTATTATGAACATGAAACTATATCCAAAAATTATGGTTACACTCAAAGTGGAAGTATGTTTTCTAAAATGGTCATCTAGACGTCGTTCTTTCGACTGAAATGACTACCTTTACAAAAACAACTTGTAACTTATTTTTCCGACTATAAACCTATACTTTTTCTGTTTCGATTCATAAAATAGAGTTCAATATGAAACCATAGCAATTTGATTCACTCAAAACGGATTTAAAATGAAGAAGTTATGGGTCAAACAAGATTAGATAATTTTTCTCATTTTAGCTACGTGAAAATTGGTAACAAATCTATTCCAACCATAACTTAATCAACTTGTATTGTATATTATGTAATCTCGAGATACCATAGACACGTATACAATGTTTCGACCTATCATGTCGACACATCTATATATATTTCGGAACAACCATAGACACTCTATATGTGAATGTTGGAGTTAGCTATACAGGGTTGAGGTTGATTCCAAAATATATATAGTTTGAGTTGTGATCAATACTGAGATACGTATACACTGGGTCGTGGATTGATTCAAGATAATATTTATCGATTTATTTCTGTACATCTAACTGTGGACAACTAGTTGTAGGTTACTAACGAGGACAGCTGACTTAATAAACTTAAAACATCAAAATATATTAAAAGTGTTGTAAATATATTTTGAACATACTTTGATATATATGTATATATTGTTATAGGTTCGTGAATCAACCAGTGGCCAAGTCTTACTTCCCGACGAAGTAAAAATCTGTGAAAGTGAGTTATAGTCCCACTTTTAAAATCTAATATTTTTGGGATGAGAATACATGCAGGTTTTATAAATGATTTACAAAATAGACACAAGTACGTGAAACTACATTCTATGGTTGAATTATCAAAATCGAATATGCCCCTTTTTATTAAGTCTGGTAATCTAAGAATTAGAGAACAGACACCCTAATTGACGCGAATCCTAAAGATAGATCTATTGGGCCTAACAAACCCCATCCAAAGTACCGGATGCTTTAGTACTTCGAAATTTATATCATATCCGAAGGGTGTCCCGGAATGATGGGGATATTCTTATATATGCATCTTGTTAATGTCGGTTACCAGGTGTTCACCATATGAATTATTTTTATCTCTATGTATGGGATGTGTATTGAAATATGAAATCTTGTGGTCTATTATTATGATTTGATATATATAGGTTAAACCTATAACTCACCAACATTTTTGTTGACGTTTTAAGCATGTTTATTCTCAGGTGATTATTAAGAGCTTCCGCTGTCGCATACTTAAATAAGGACGAGATTTGGAGTCCATGCTTGTATGATATTGTGTAAAAACTGCATTCAAGAAACTTATTTTGTTGTAACATATTTGTATTGTAAACCATTATGTAATGGTCGTGTGTAAACAGGATATTTTAGATTATCATTATTTGATAATCTACGTAAAGCTTTTTAAACCTTTATTGATGAAATAAAGGTTATGGTTTGTTTTAAAATGAATGCAGTCTTTGAAAAATGTCACATATAGAGGTCAAAACCTCGCAACGAAATCAATTAATATGGAACGTTTTTAATCAATAAGAACGGGACATTTCAGTTGGTATCCGAGCGTTGGTCTTAGAGAACCAGAATTTTGCATTAGTGTGTCTTATCGAGTTTGTTAGGATGCATTAGTGAGTCTGGACTTCGACTGTGTTTACTTGAAAAATGATTGCTTAACAAATTTTGTTGGAAACTATATATTTTTAAGATGTGAATATTATGTGATATTTAATCTCTTAACGCGTTTGATATTATGTGATAGATGTCTACCTCTAGAACAAGTCCCATTGACTCACCTAATAATAATGAAGAGTCAAATGTAAATTGAAATGATTCGTGGACTGATTCACAAGTTCCCGAAGAGGAACCGGAAGAAGAGTCGGAACCGGAAGAAGAATCGGAACCGGAATAAGAATCGGAACCAGATGAAGAAATAGAACCGATGGGGGAAATAATAAAACGGTTAAGTAAAAGAAAATCCTCAACCAACCGACCAAGGTTAATTATGGTCAATGGTGTTTCCGCCAAGGAAGCAAAATATTGGGAGGATTACCAATTCTCCGATGAATCGGATTCCGACGAGAATTCCGATGATGTTATAGAAATTACCCCAACTGAATTTAAAAAGGCAAAAGAAAATAATAAGGGAAAGGGCATAAAAATAGAGAAATCTAATTCCAACCCCGATGAACTTTATATGTATCGTCAACCCCCGAAGTCCTTAAGTTGTAACAATGACCCGGGAACCTCTAAACCACCAGGTTTTTCTAAACCAATGTGAAAAATTACGGCTCGTATTAGGGGAACATCATATATCCCTAGAAACTTGGCAAAACGAACCAAAACTGAAGAAGAAGAAACAAGCGAGTCGGAATAAGATAGTTGTATTCGTGTGGTGTAATATATGTAATATAGTGTGCTTATGCTTTATGATATATGTAAAAATTGCTTGTATTAATAAGTATTTTTTTTATGAATCTAACTCTTGTCTATTTTACAGTATAAAAACACAAAATGGATAGACAACCCAATATTTTAAGAGACCTACCCGGAGACATGATTGATGAAATCTTGTCTAGAGTCGGTCAGAATTCTTCGGCACAACTATTTAAGGCGAGATCAGTTTGTAAGACATTCGAAGAACGTTCTAAGAATGCCTTGGTTTATAAAAGGCTTTCGTTCGAAAGATGGGGGATATCACATTAGGAAATCCATAAGTTACGATGTGTTTACTTTGACGCATATATTGCGGGGAACCCAAATGCTATTTTACGCAATGGGTTAAGAAATTATTTTGACTCAATATATCCGAATATTGGACTTCGTGATTTAGAAAAAGCGGCTAACATGCAACATAAAGAAGCATGTTATGCTTACGGATTAGTAATGTTCGCTTCTCACCAAAGTGAGAACAAGAACATCGGGCTACAACTATTAAACAAAACGTTCCCACAAGTGACGGAGTCGGTAATTGGGGTAAGAAAAGAGGTTTTTAGATTGTTACGGGACTGTTGGACATTACGTAACCCTCGTCCCTTTGACGACGTTACAACACGCTGTCTTATCAACGGCCATAACGGTTATGTTCCACAAGACCAAGGATGGGAAGTAATCCTAGTAAAACCAGAATGCATGACTTGTTTCTGGACGTATGAATTACGTGTCTTTATTGCCTTTGCTGAACGACTTGTGTACTAGCTAGAATTATCTTCACAACCATCTTGTATCAAATTTATTGTGTGCTATATTTCATGCTATATGTAAAATAAGTGGTATTGTAAGTTTGTAAAATATTGTGTAAAAGTTTGAACGCGAAATATTATTATAATCAGTTTTTCATATAGAATTGTAGTAGTTGAATTGTATATTAGCTACTAAGTATGAACTTAACGGGTAGGTACTACCCGAATTTAAACTTATAAAATGCTAATATGAAGAAAAAGCTTTTATAAATGAGTTCATATTATGCTACGAAATACTATTAACTACTCTTAATATTCTGTATGATTAACTTGTTCCATTTGACTATTTTGAAGGAAATGGCACCGACTACTCGACACACCGTGAATATGAATGAAGAGGAATTCCTTACTTTTCTAGCTTCAAACATAGCCGCAGTACAGGCTGCGCTACATACCAACAATAACCTTGGATCTAGCAGTACAGGAAATCGTGTAGGATGTACCTACAAAGAATTCACTGCCTGCAAACCTTTGGAATTTGATGGAACCGAAGGACCGATCGGATTGAAACGGTGGACCGAGAAGGTCGAATCGGTGTTTGCCATAAGTAAGTGTACTGAAGAGGACAAAGTGAAGTACGCTATGCATACCTTCACAGGTTCTGCGTTAACATGGTGGAATACCTATCTAGAGCCAGTGGGACAAGACGATGCGTACGCACTACCGTGGTCATCATTCAAGCACTTGATGAACGAGAAATACCGTCCCAGAACCGAGGTCAATAAGCTCAAGACAGAACTTAGAGGGTTACGAACCCAAGGATTTGATATTACCACGTACGAAAGATGATTCACAGAATTGTGCCTATTGTGTCCGGGAGCGTTCGAAGATGAGGAAGAGAAGATCGACGCGTTTGTGAAAGGATTACCGGAAAGAATCCAAGAAGATATAAGTTCACACGAGCCCGCCTCCATACAACAGGCATGTAGAATGGCTCACAAACTAGTGAACCAGATTGAAGAAAGAATTAAAGAACAGACTGCTGAAGAGACCAATGTGAAGCAAGTCAAAAGAAAGTGGGAGGAAAACGGTGATAAGAATCACCAATACAACAACAACAGCAATTACAACAATAATCGCAACAATTATCCCAGCAATCGCAACATCAATCGCAACTACAACAAACGGCCCAACAACAACAACAACAACAACAACAACAACAACAACAGCAGCAACTACAACAATCATCCCAACAACAATAATAACCGCAACAACAACAACAATCAGAAGCAGCTATGCCAAAGGTGTGAAAAGTATCACTCGGGGTTCTGCACCAAATTTAGCAACAAGTGTAAAAGAAATGGTCATAGCGCAGCGAAGTGTGAGGTCTACGGACCAGGGGTTAATAGAACGAAAGGAACAAATGGTGTCGGAACGAGTAATGGTGGAGCAAGTAGTGTCGGAGCAAGTTATGCCAATGTAGTTTGTTATAAATGTGGAAAACCGGGCCACATCATTAGAAATTGCCCGAACCAGGAGAACACGAATGGACAGGGCCGCGGAAGAGTTTTCAATATTAATGCGGCAGAGGCACAGGAAGACCCGGAGCTTGTTACGGGTACGTTTCTTATTGACAATAAATCTGCTTACGTTTTATTTGATTCGGGTGCGGATAGAAGCTATATGAGTAGAGATTTTTGTGCTAAATTAAGTTGTCCATTGACGCCTTTGGATAGTAAATTTTTACTCGAATTAGCAAATGGTAAATTAATTTCAGCAGATAATATATGTCGGAATCGATAAATTAAACTGGTTAGCGAAACATTTAAGATTGATTTGATACCAGTAGAGTTAGGGAGTTTTGATGTGATAATCGGTATGGACTGGTTGAAAGAAGTGAAAGCAGAGATCGTTTGTTACAAAAATGCAATTCGCATTATACGAGAAAAAGGAAAACCCTTAATGGTGTACGGAGAAAAAGGCAACACGAAGCTACATCTTATTAGTAATTTGAAGGCACAAAAACTAATAAGAAAAGGTTGCTATGCTGTTCTAGCACACGTCGAGAAAGTACAAACTGAAGAAAAGAGCATCAATGATGTTCCCATTGCAAAAGAATTTTCCGATGTATTTCCGAAAGAATTACCGGGATTACCCCCACATCGATCCGTTGAATTTCAAATAGATCTTGTACCAGGAGCTGCACCAATAGCTCGTGCTCCTTACAGACTCGCACCCAGCGAGATGAAAGAACTGCAAAGCCAATTACAAGAACTTTTAGAGCGTGGTTTCATTCGACCAAGCACATCACCGTGGGGAGCTCCTGTTTTGTTTGTCAAGAAGAAAGATGGTACATTCAGGTTGTGTATCGACTACCGAGAGTTGAACAAACTTACCATCAAGAACCGCTACCCACTACCGAGAATCGACGACTTATTTGATCAACTACAAGGCTCGTCTGTTTATTCAAAGATTGACTTACATTCCGGGTATCATCAAATGCGGGTGAAAGAAGATGATATTCCAAAGACTGCTTTCAGAACACGTTACGGTCATTATGAGTTTATGGTCATGCCGTTTGGTTTAACTAATGCACCAGCTGTGTTCATGGACCTTATGAACCGAGTGTGTGGACCATACCTTGACAAGTTTGTCATTGTTTTCATTGATGACATACTTATTTACTTAAAGAATGACCAAGAACACGGTGAACATTTGAGAAAGGTGTTAGAAGTATTGAGGAAGGAAGAATTGTACGCTAAGTTTTCAAAGTGTGCATTTTGGTTGGAAGAAGTTCAATTCCTCGGTCACATAGTGAACAAAGAAGGTATTAAGGTGGATCCGGCAAAGATAGAAACTGTTGAAAAGTGGGAAACCCCGAAAACTCCGAAACACATACGCCAGTTTTTAGGACTAGCTGGTTACTACAGAAGGTTCATCCAAGACTTTTCCAGAATAGCAAAACCCTTGACTGCATTAACGCATAAAGGGAAGAAATTTGAATGGAATGATGAACAAGAGAAAGCGTTTCAGTTATTGAAGAAAAAGCTAACTACGGCACCTATATTGTCATTGCCTGAAGGGAATGATGATTTTGTGATTTATTGTGACGCATCAAAGCAAGGTCTCGGTTGTGTATTAATGCAACGAACGAAGGTGATTGCTTATGCGTCTAGACAATTGAAGATTCACGAACAAAATTATACAACGCATGATTTGGAATTAGGCGCGGTTGTTTTTGCATTAAAGACTTGGAGGCACTACTTATATGGGGTCAAAAGTATTATATATACCGACCACAAAAGTCTTCAACACATATTTAATCAGAAACAACTGAATATGAGGCAGCGTAGGTGGATTGAATTATTGAATGATTACGACTTTGAGATTCGTTACCACCCGGGGAAGGCAAATGTGGTAGCCGATGCCTTAAGCAGAAAGGACAGAGAACCCATTCGAGTAAAATCTATGAATATAATGATTCATAATAACCTTACTACTCAAATAAAGGAGGCGCAACAAGGAGTTTTAAAAGAGGGAAATTTAAAGGATGAAATACCCAAAGGATCGGAGAAGCATTTTAATATTCAGGAAGACGGAACCCGGTATAGGGCTGAAAGGATTTGGGTACCAAAATTTGGAGATATGAGAGAAATGGTACTTAGAGAAGCTCATAAAACCAGATACTCAATACATCCTGGAACGGGGAAGATGTACAAGGATCTCAAGAAACATTTTTGGTGGCCGGGTATGAAAGCCGATGTTGCTAAATACGTAGGAGAATGTTTGACGTGTTCTAAGGTCAAAGCTGAGCATCAGAAACCATCAGGTCTACTTCAACAACCCGAAATCCCAGAATGGAAATGGGAAAACATTACCATGGATTTCATCACTAAATTGCCAAGGACTGCAAGTGGTTTTGATACTATTTGGGTAATAGTTGATCGTCTCACCAAATCAGCACACTTCCTGCCAATAAGAGAAGATGACAAGATGGAGAAGTTAGCATGACTGTATTTGAAGGAAGTCGTCTCCAGACATGGAATACCAATCTCTGTTATCTCTGATAGGGATGGCAGATTTATTTCAAGATTCTGGCAGACATTACAGCAAGCATTAGGAACTCGTCTAGACATGAGTACTGCCTATCATCCACAAACTGATGGGCAGAGCGAAAGGACGATACAAACGCTTGAAGACATGCTACGAGCATGTGTTATTGATTTCGGAAACAGTTGGGATCGACATCTACCGTTAGCAGAATTTTCCTACAACAACAGCTACCATTCAAGCATTGAGATGGCGCCGTTTGAAGCACTTTATGGTAGAAAGTGCAGGTCTCCGATTTGTTGGAGTGAAGTGGGGGATAGACAGATTACGGGTCCGGAGATTATACAAGAAACTACCGAGAAGATCATCCAAATTCAACAACGATTGAAAACCGCCCAAAGTCGACAAAAGAGCTACGCTGACATTAAAAGAAAAGATATAGAATTTGAAATTGGAGAGATGGTCATGCTTAAAGTTGCACCTTGGAAAGGCGTTGTTCGATTTGGTAAACGAGGGAAATTAAATCCAAGGTATATTGGACCATTCAAGATTATTGATCGTGTCGGACCAGTAGCTTACCGACTTGAGTTACCTCAACAACTCGCGGCTGTACATAACACTTTCCACGTCTCGAATTTGAAGAAATTTTTTGCTAAAGAAGATCTCACTATTCTGTTAGATGAAATCCAAATCAACGAAAAACTCCAATTCATCGAAGAACCCGTCGAAATAATGGATCGTGAGGTTAAAAGACTTAAGCAAAACAAGATACCAATTGTTAAGGTTCGATGGAATGCTCGTAGAGGACCCGAGTTCACCTGGGAGCGTGAAGATCAGATGAAGAAGAAATACCCGCATCTATTTCCAGAAGATTCGTCAACACCTTCAACAGCTTAAAATTTCGGGACGAAATTTATTTAACGGGTAGGTACTGTAGTGACCCGAACTTTTCCATGTTTATATATATTAATTGAGATTGATATTTACATGATTAAATGTTTCCAACATGTTAAGCAATCAAACTTGTTAAGACTTGATTAATTGAAATATGTTTCATATAGACAATTAACCACCCAAGTTGATCGGTGATTCACGAACGTTAAAACTTGTAAAAACTATATGATGACATATATATGGATATATATATAGTTAACATGATACTATGATAAGTAAACATATCATTAAGTATATTAACAATGAACTACATATGTAAAAACAAGACTACTAACTTAATGATTTTTAAACGAGACATATATGTAACGATTATCGTTGTAAAGACATTTAATGTATATATATCATATTAAGAGATATTCATACATGATAATATCATGATAATATAATAATTTAAAATCTCATTTGATATTATAAACATTGGGTTAACAACATTTAACAAGATCGTTAACCTAAAGGTTTCAAAACAACACTTACATGTAACGACTAACGATGACTTAACGACTCAGTTAAAATGTATATACATGTAGTGTTTTAATATGTATTTATACACTTTTGAAAGACTTCAATACACTTATCAAAATACTTCTACTTAACAAAAATGCTTACAATTACATCCTCGTTCAGTTTCATCAACAATTCTACTCGTATGCACCCGTATTCGTACTCGTACAATACACAGCTTTTAGATGTATGTAATATTGGTATATACACTCCAATGATCAGCTCTTAGCAGCCCATGTGAGTCACCTAACACATGTAGGAACCATCATTTGGCAACTAGCATGAAATATCTCATAAAATTACAAAAATATGAGTAATCATTCATGACTTATTTACATGAAAATAAAATTACATATCCTTTATATCTAATCCATACACCAACGACCAAAAACACCTACAAACACTTTAATTCTTCAATTTTCTTCATATAATTGATCTCTCTCAAGTTCTATCTTCAATTTCTAAGTGTTCTTCATATATTCTACAAGTTCTAGTTACATAAAATCAAGAATACTTTCAAGTTTGCTAGCTCACTTCCAATCTTGTAAGGTGATCATCCAACCTCAAGAAATCTTTGTTTCTTACAGTAGGTTATCATTCTAATACAAGGTAACAATCATATTCAAACTTTGGTTCAATTCCTATAACTATAACAATCTTATTTCAAGTGATGATCTTACTTGAACTTGTTTTCGTGTCATGATTCTGCTTCAAGAACTTCGAGCCATCCAAGGATCCGTTGAAGCTAAATCCATTTTTCTATTTTCTAGTAGGTTTATCCAAGGAACATAAGGTAGTAATGATGTTCATAACATCATTCGATTCATACATATAAAGCTATCTTATTCGAAGGTTTAAACTTGTAATCACTAGAACATAGTTTAGTTAATTCTAAACTTGTTCGCAAACAAAAGTTAATCCTTCTAACTTGACTTTTAAAATCAACTAAACACATGTTCTATATCTATATGATATGCTAACTTAATGATTTAAAACCTGGAGACACGAAAAACACCGTAAAACCGGATTTACGCCGTCGTAGTAACACCGCGGGCTGTTTTGGGTTAGTTAATTAAAAACTATGATAAACTTTGATTTAAAAGTTGTTATTATGAGAAAATGATTTTTATTATGAACATGAAACTATATCCAAAAATTATGATTACACTCAAAGTGGAAGTATGTTTTCTAAAATGGTCATCTAGACGTCGTTCTTTCGACTGAAATGACTACCTTTACAAAAACGACTTGTAACTTATTTTTCCGACTATAAACCTATACTTTTTCTGTTTAGATTCATAAAATAGAGTTCAATATGAAACCATAGCAATTTGATTCACTCAAAACGGATTTAAAATGAAAAAGTTATGGGTCAAACAAGATTGGATAATTTTTCTCATTTTAGCTACGTGAAAATTGGTAACAAATCTATTCCAACCATAACTTAATCAACTTGTATTGTATATTATGTAATCTTGAGATACCATAGACACGTATACAATGTTTCGACCTATCATGTCGACACATCTATATATATTTCGGAACAACCATAGACACTCTATATGTGAATGTTGGAGTTAGCTATACAGGGTTGAGGTTGATTCCAAAATATATATAGTTTGAGTTGTGATCAATACTGAGATACGTATACACTGGGTCGTGGATTGATTCAAGATAATATTTATCCATTTATTTCTGTACATCTAACTGTGGACAACTAGTTGTAGGTTACTAACGAGGACAGCTGACTTAATAAACTTAAAACATCAAAATATATTAAAAGTGTTGTAAATATATTTTGAACATACTTTGATATATATGTATATATTGTTATAGGTTCGTGAATCAACCAGTGGCCAAGTCTTACTTCCCGACGAAGTAAAAATCTGTGAAAGTGAGTTATAGTCCCACTTTTAAAATCTAATATTTTTGGGATGAGAATACATGCAGGTTTTATAAATGATTTACAAAATAGACACAAGTACGTGAAACTACATTCTATGGTTGAATTATCAAAATCGAATATGCCCCTTTTTATTAAGTCTGGTAATCTAAGAATTAGGGAACAGACACCCTAATTGACGCGAATCCTAAAGATAGATCTATTGGGCCTAACAAACCCCATCCAAAGTACCGGATGCTTTAGTACTTCGAAATTTATATCATATCCGAAGGGTGTCCCGGAATGATGGGGATATTCTTATATATGCATCTTGTTAATGTCGGTTACCAGGTGTTCACCATATGAATGATTTTTATCTCTATGTATGGGATGTGTATTGAAATATGAAATCTTGTGGTCTATTATTATGATTTGATATATATAGGTTAAACCTATAACTCACCAACATTTTTGTTGACGTTTTAAGCATGTTTATTCTCAGGTGATTATTAAGAGCTTCCGGTGTTGCATACTTAAATAAGGACGAGATTTGGAGTCTATGCTTGTATGATATTGTGTAAAAACTGCATTCAAGAAACTTATTTTGTTGTAACATATTTGTATTGTAAACCATTATGTAATGGTCGTGTGTAAACAGGATATTTTAGATTATCATTATTTGATAATCTACGTAAAGCTTTTTAAACCTTTATTGATGAAATAAAGGTTATGGTTTGTTTTAAAATGAATGCACTCTTTGAAAAATGTCACATATAGAGGTCAAAACCTCGCAACGAAATCAATTAATATGGAACGTTTTTAATCAATAAGAACGGGACATTTCAACTTTGATGTAACTTTGGTTCATCAAACTTCATACAACTCTTAAGTAAGTTGTGCACATGTCTTAGACCTACACTTGTGTCATAATAGTCAAAACTTGGTTAATATTACTTTTATAGTTCATGTATATGTTGAATCTAAGACTTTGATGTAACTTTAGTTCATCAAAACACTTGCAACACTTAAGTGAGTTGTGCTTCATGTTTTAGACTTACACTTGGGTTATGATGGTCAAGCCTTGGTGAAAATGATACAAACACATCAACGAGTTGTACACTTGAAGCTATATGCATCAAGGATGAGAACCATGATAAGCATCGAGCACCAAGAACCACCGGAACCTACTGACCCTACTGTTTTACTGTTTCTGTGTCTGACCCGTACGACCTGGGCTACTGTAATTATGATTTTCAGATAGATCTGTTCGATTTGATAACTTTTCATATAGGACTCATCTTAATCCAAGTTACGGTTTAGGATTTATGGCCCTCCGATCGTCCCTATGTCCTTTTAACGTTGTGCTGAAAATTCTGACCTACTCGCACTTAGACCGTCGCCACGGTCAAACGAAGACGAGTTTGCTTCTGAGATTTTTACCACACTTAAAAGACTCATAGACGGAGCCATGGCCACTGGTCTCACCTTATTTCAGTAGGTATTGAGGCTGTGGTGACTGACCGAATTCAGCCCTTGTTTTAAACTCTTTTCATGAACAAAACTTACTTTACACCTTTTGTTTAATGATGAATGGTGATGACCCTTAAGACCTTATTTACATACTTTTAAACCTATTCGGACGATTTACTGACTTAGTACTATTTGACTTAGGTTGAGGACCCGTTTGGACAACCTTCATTACTTGCTTACTTTTCGAGTCATACTTTACCGCTACTTTATCATTGTGAGTTATAGCATTCCCTTTTTACTTTAACTTATTTTGGGAACTGAGAATACATGTGGATTTTATGTTTTACATACTAGGCACGAGTACTTAAACTTATATATGTGTGGGTTATACAACGGCAGAAATATTCCCTTTAGCTCGGTAACGTTTAGTCATTGGTTTTTGAACCGGTGAACGCGAATCTTAGATATGGATCCATAGTGTTTGACATCCCCACTCGGGCTAGTAGCGCTAGCATTTAACGAGTGTTTAATACTTCGTAAACATACGCACTTTCCAAGTGTACTTTCAGGGGGTATAAACGTTAAGTTAGTTACCAAGTGCCCACGGTTAACATATACTTTATCATACTGTTTTGAAACGCTCTTTGTAGCACTGAAATCTCGTGGCCTACCTTACATACTGTTATACTTAAACTATAGCTCACCAACCTTTGTGTTGATGTTTTTAAGCATGTTTTTCTCAGGTGCTTAAGGTTAGCTGCTTCCGCTGTGTACTAGTCTTGTCGTAGACACCCGCTGCTCTAGTGTTATCACCGCATGAACTACTTTATCTTGCATTCAAACTTTAATACATTTGAAACTATGTTTTGTAACGACCTAAGGGTCACATACATTTATTCATGCTTGCTATTCGTAGAAGCATACTGTTGGTGCAAAACATTTGATGTCGATTATGACGTCATCTTTCTATCGTGAATGCAACTTCTTTTATTACAGCATATAGTACTTAACCTTGTGATGATCCTGTTGTTGATGATTCGTACACGAAGGTTTTGTACGGGGCATTACATCATACATTCATCATCTTCATCTTGTCTAAATTATATATTAATTATATATCCATAAATAAGTGTGTAATATTGATCATTTTAGGTACTAATTAAATTGGTACTAATTAGCAAAGTTTGTTTATCAACCAAAAATTCAGACATGACTTCTAGTAATGCTAAACGTTATATTAATCCGAGAATCTTATAAATTGTTTATGTCTGTTGTGACTGGGGGTGTCAAAATGGGCGGTCGTGCAGGTCCAAAATGTTAAACTTGCTCTACTTTTATGAGTAAAATGTTATTAATGTACTGTAACAACCCAAACCAATAACCAACCGAATACGCGAAACAAATTTTTTTTTTTTATCAGTAGAGTGCGCCACGCGCACCCCTTGGGGTGCGCGGCGCGCACAGGCCCACATTCAGTTCTGTCCGGTTTTGTCAATTTTCAATTAAAGATCTCCCACTTCCCGACATATTTAGACGAAACGCTTTTCACAACATGTTATAATGGTTAAAACTCACACGATTCAATAATAAAATGAGTTTTACAAAACGGGGCCCACATCGGCCATTTTACGAGTTTTATACAAAAGTTCGAGTTTCGACCACACTAGTTTAAATTCCAAACGACACTAAGAGCATGGTGTTTGGGGTTAAACTACCCACATCTCGGTCAAACTCCAAAAGCTATCACATCCAAAAGCGTCCCCTATCAAACAACAAGCGGAAAATCTCTAATCCAACCGTACGCCCTTACCCTTATCAACGCCCGAGCCTATAAAAAGATAAACAACGAGAGGGTAAGCAAATCTTAGTGAATGCAATAATTATACATATACATATATAACTTACTTACTTGCAAACACTTACAACATATCCGCATACATACTAGCAACATAATTAGCATACCTTTATAATGTATAACGCTAAATCCTCGATAACATAAGCTAGTATAACAATATCATATAGTGCAACAACACAATACGTTACAACACAATACATAAGCATTGATGTTCACAACATCCATTAGTATTCTAATCCCAAGGCTAGCTCAACGAATGGTATCGTCAACATCGAACTTAATTCCCATTCGTCCCAATAAATGTGGTATCGTCAACATCGAACTTAAACCCACATATGAGGTATCGTCAACATCGAACTTAAAACCCTCATCAAATTTCACTACAATAGCGGTATGGCTTCGTCAACATCGAACTTTAAATCCATACATGAGGTATCGTCAACATCGAACTTAAACCCTCATCAAAACGTACCAACAATATACTCTAGGATATGGTATCGTCAACATCGAACTTTAACCCATACCCCACAAGCAAATAAATCATATACATACATATATAATTATTCCACTCACCTCAACGATTTGGTGATAATTTTATACTTACGAATGCTTCAAAGCCGAGTACCTAATACAATAAGTACTCAATCAACAAACAAACTTGTTGGGCTAAACACCAACAATTCACTCAAGCGCATTTAATGACTTAAATGCATTAAATGCCCCATTTTCACCAAAACCGCCCCTTAAGGGTCAAGACCATCGTCAATCACCTAAAAGATAGTGATTAAGGTCTATCAACACTAACTATAACACAATTAGGGTAATTCATACCCATAATCTCAAACTATGTAAATCATTAACCCCTTTGACTCATTTAAAGTCAACACACCCATTTCGGGTCATCCACTAACCCAACTAACACCCATTTACCAATTAGCTAGGTGTGCTAGTAATTAACTAACCAATTAGGAATCATAACATCGATTAACACTTTGAAGCCCTAAGTTAGTTACCATTGAGTCTTCATGACTCCATCTTACCCAAGAACACCCAAAATCAACAAATATGGGTTTTATGTTCTTCATTTACCCAAACCCTAACCCTACACAAAATCAAAGTAAGGAAATCAAGATTAGAGCTTACCACTACAACCCCAACGTAGCTAGTGAGTAGATAAACGACTTTAATACCCGCACTTTGGCCCGAGAACAACTTTTTCCTCTTGGATTTAAGCTTTCTCACTCAAGAAATCACACTCTCTCTCCAAAATTAAAGTGAAGAAGATAAGGTTGTTGAAAATGGAGTGAATGATACCCCAAGATCTGACCTACTAGCCTCCAATACATCCACAAGTGAAATTATCAAATTGCCCATCAAAATATCTGAATAAAACAACAGAACCTGGCTACAGTGAGGAGTGCGCCAGACGCACCCCTAAGTGTGCGCTGAGCGCACCCTGCTCAGTTCACCCTCTGACCTCTATTTTAATATACAAGGTCACCCACACTTCATGTACCATAATTACACTGATGTACAATTATTATTAGGGTCTTACAACTCTCCTCCACATGAATCGGAGCGCTTCCTCGCGATCCAAGCCGCATGACAAGAGGGAAGATACACTAACACAAACTCTTCGGGCTCCCAAGTAAATTCGGAACCTTTACTACGACGCCATTGAACTTTAAAAGTTCTCACTTTTTTATTTTTCAACCTTTTGACCTTCTCATCGAGTATGGCAATCGGCTCCTCAATATATTCTAACTTATCGTTTAGCTCAATCTCGTCTAACGGTACCCAAGATGAATCATCTGCAAGACACTTGCGGAGATGGGAAACATGAAATGTATTATGGATCCCCGCAAGTTCTTCGGGTAATTCCAACCGATACGCGACTTCACCAACACGAGCTAAAACCTTAAATGGCCCAATAAACCGAGGAGCTAACTTTCCCCGTTTCCGAAACCGAATAACACCTTTCCATGGCGAAACCTTAAGCATCACCATGTCACCTTCTTGAAATTCGATCATTCGTCTACGCTTGTCGGCATACGACTTTTGTCTATCTTGAGCCTTTTTCAAATGATCCTGAATCATATCAATCTTGCTATTCGTTTCTAAGACCAAATCGGTACTCCCGATTTCTTTTTGACCAATCTCACCCCAACAAATCGGAGTTCGACACCTTCGCCCATAAAGCATCTCATAAGGTGGCATCCCGATACTAGTATGATAACTATTATTGTACGAGAATTCCACCAAAGGTAAGTGCTCATCCCAACTACCACCGAAATCAATAATACATGTCCGTAACATATCCTCCAAAGTTTAATTCGTACGTTCGGTTTGACCGTCCGTCTGAGGATGATATGCCGTGCTCAATTTCAATTGTGTACCCATATCTTCGTGAAACTTTTCCCAAAACCGAGATGTGAAACGGGTATCTCGATCCGAAATAATAGATATAGGAACCCCATGTCGAGCGACTACCTCTTTGATAAACAATTTAGCCAAAGCCTCCGATGATATCGCTTCCCGAATGGGAAGAAACAAGGCACTTTTCGTCAATCGGTCAACTATCACCCAAATCGAATCAGATTGGGTTCTCGCCGTCTTTGGTAATTTTGTAATGAAATCCATGGTAATGTGCTCCCATTTCCATTTCGGAATTTCCAACGGTTGTAACTTACCATACGGCTTTTGGTGTTCGGCTTTAACCTGCAAACACGTGACACATTGCTCAACATACTTTACAACATCACGTTTCATACCCGGCCACCAATAATCTTTCCTTAAGTCAAGATACATTTTCGTCGCGCTCGGATGAATGGAATACTTTGACTTATATGCTTCATCAAGTAGCACTCGTCGATAATACCCCATCTTAGGCACCCACACTCTTCCTTGAAAAGACAACAGACCACGCGAACCCATAGTAATGAATTCCGATTGCCCCACAATTCTTTCCGCATGCTTGTTGTGAATGTAAGCTTCAATTTGAATCACGCCAATTTTTTCAAGAAAATCGTTAGTAATAATCATACGTAACAATCTCAATCGTAACGCCGGGTGGTGACTCTTTCGACTTAACGCATCCGCGACCACATTCGCCTTACCAGGATGATAAAGTATTTCACAATCATAATCTTTCACCACATCCATCCATCTACGTTGACGATAATTCAAATCTCTTTGATCAAAAAGATGTTTCAAACTCTTGTGATCCGAATAAATCGTACACTTGACACCATACAAGTAATGGCGCCAAATTTTCAACGCATGAACAACCGCCGCCAACTCAAGATCATGAGTCGGATATCTCATTTCGTGTTCCTTTAATTGTCGAGAGGCATAAGCGATGACTTTACCCCTTTGCATTAGAACACACCCGAGCCTATTTAAAGAAGCATCACAATAAACCGTCATGTCTTCCACACCTTCCGACAATACTAACACCGGAGCTTGACATAACTTCTCTTTTAACAATTGAAAAGCAATTTCTTGCTCGTTCTCCCAATTAAATCTTGCGTTCTTTCTTGTCAATTTTGTCAATGGAGAAGCGATCTTAGAAAAGTCTTGGATAAACCGACGATAATAACTGGCCAATCCGAGAAAACTTCGGATTTCTGTAGGCGTAGTCGGTTGTCCCCAACTCTTTACCGTCTCAATCTTTCCCGGGTCCACTTGAATACCATTTTCGTTCACAATATGGCCAAGGAATTGAACTTCCCTTAGCCAAAATTCATATTTGGAGAATTTAGCATACAACTTCTCCTTCCGCAACGTCCTTAACACACTCCGCAAATGATGTTCATGTTCCTTCATACTCTTCGAATAGACAAGTATGTCGTCAATGAACACAATTACCGACTTGTCCAACATAGGTTGGCACACTCGGTTCATAAGATCCATGAATGCCGTTGGTGCATTCGTAAGACCAAAAGGCATTACCACAAACTCAAAATGTCCATAACGCGTTCGAAAAGCCGTTTTCTCGATATCTTCCTCACGGACCCGCATTTGGTGATAGCCGGACCGTAGGTCGATTTTGGAGAAATACGTTGCACCTTGGAGTTGGTCAAACAAATCGTCGATCCTAGGCAAAGGATAACGATTCTTGATCGTCACTTTGTTCAACTCCCGATAATCGATGCACATCCGCATGCTACCATATTTCTTCTTTACGAATAAAACCGGAGCGCCTCATGGCGAAGCACTCGGTCGAATAAAACCCTTCTCAAGCAACTCTTGGGTTTGATTTAACAACTCTTGCATTTCCGTCGGCGCTAAACGATAAGGAGTTTTAGCAATGGGGGTAGCCCCCGGAACCAACTCGATGCGAAATTCAACTTGTCTTTCCGCCGGAACACCCGGTAACTCATCCGGAAAAACGTCTTCAAATTCACTTACCACCGGAATTTCACGAATGGATGGTGGCTCATCTCGAGTATCAACAACATGGGCTAGAAAAGCCATGCCACCACTAACAAGGAAACGACGCGCCCATGCAAAAGTGCATATCGGCACAAGTCTTCTTCGTTTATCACCGTGAATAATTAACTCTCCCCCACTTGGGGTTTTTACCCGAATAAACTTATCATGGCATGCAATATCGGCTCTATTATGATCGAGCCAATCCATACCAATGACGATATCAAAATCACCCAAAGTCATCGGAATGAGATCGATTTTAAAATTTTCGGTACCAAACACAACATTACAATTTTTACACACATCAACCACTAGCGCTGTCTTGCCATCCGCTATTTCAACTTCTACCGGACGACTTAACTTAACTAGCGATTTATTTAACTTAGGCACGAATCTTGGAGAAACAAACGATAAATTGGCACCACTATCAAATAGGATTCGTGCCAGATTAGAGTTAACCATGAATGTACCTGAAACGACTTCGTTGAATTGCTTGGCCTCCTCATTCGTCATCAAATAGTTGCGACCCCTAGCCGTGCCCGCTGCTTTCTCCAACCGTTTAACATGATCAGTGTTCAAGTCGGGGCACTCCGACCTTCGGTGTCCTTCTTTGTTGCAATTAAAACAAGTGAGCTTGTTTGTTGAAGGAGGCTTTGTACAATCCCGAGCCAAATGACCTCGCACTCCACAATTGTAACAAGTAGGGATAAAGTTCCTGAAACCTCCCTTCTTCACACTATTTACACTTTCGGAACCCTTCTTGTTCTTGTTCTTCTTGTTGGAAAAGTTAGAATGACTAGAACCTTCAACTTTCTTTTAGAAAAAGTGAAATCGCTTTTTCTTGGAACCTCCGGCTCAAAACCCCGAGCCAATTCAAATAACTCTTCAAAAGACTTAGCCGCTCCACGACTAATCTTACCCTTATACTCATCATTCATGGTACGGTAGAAATCTTTCATTAGCTTGTGATCGTCACCAACATATTCTGGACAAAAACGAGTCTTTGCCAAGAAGGTAGACTTGAGAGTGACCAAGTCCATTGAACCTTGTTGCAAATTGTGCAACTCGTCCCGGATTCTATCAAGATCGGAAGAAGTTCGGTATTCTTGGAAAAATTCCTTCTTAAACTCCTCCCATGTCAAGCTCATGCATTGCTCTTCACCATATAATTTGATTTTATCGTCCCACCACAACTTGCCTTCTTCGCGCAACATGCTAGACCCATACCTCGTCTTCTTCTCGGGAGGACATTCCGCGGTACGGAAAGCTCCCTCGATATCGAAAATCCAACAAGTGCTTTTCAATGGATCCCTCACCCCATTAAACATCGGAGGTTGAGTATCCTTGAAATTTTTGTAGTGGAAGTCCCGCCTTCCACCCCCACCATTACCTTCACCCCCTCGCCTCGAAGATAAATATTTCTAACTTCCAAAGCCTCCTCTATTGCGGCTTTCATTCATTCATTTATCATTTCGGTCACTTGTCCATCAACCGACTCTTGGAAAACCTTTCGAACATCGTCAAGAAAATCCTTCTTTAGCCTTTTAAAGATGGCCTCGACCTTGGTCGTGAGTTCAACGTGCTCACTCATACTTCCGTCATTGGTGTCGTGTCCATTTCTCATCTTCATTCTATAAAACAAAGTACATTAAGCAACGAAATGAAAAGGACTTAACACATACGTATATACATATACACCGCACTATCCCATCTTGCTCAACAATCGTCGTACATTGCTTGTTTGACATGATTTGAACCCGTAACAATGGTAGCTAATCATTATTACGCGAGCACGTCGCATTAACTTGCTAGTACAACGTCTATCTCGCTTGATGTTAGCTAACACAACACAAAACAACTAGCGCAAGGTTAGTTCACATAAACCTAAACACTAATCAACTCCCAGTCTGACCCGTCTCCTACAAGTCCCGCATAAAGCGCGTACACAATAAGTCTAAGTCTAGGCACCTATCTCAAGTCGCCTAAATCCCTTAGACCATGCTCTGATACCACTTGTAACAACCCAAACTGTAACGACCCGACCAAATCGTCATTGACGGCGCCGCTACTTAGGTCCCATTACGTGGTCGTAGTCCCTATATGAGACTCGTTTGACCAAAATTATGTCGCATTCATTTGAAAAGTACAAGACTTACAAAGTTTAGTTTACCAAACGGATCGACAACAAGTTTAAGTTTACAAAAGTATAATGTATAAATGAAATAAACTTGCGACATAATATAAGTTGAAAGTCACGGTTGCTATAAATAGCGCAAGTATGTAAACAAATGTTTGAATCCAAAGGTGCTATCACTAGCGTATGCATGTATGCTTGACCTCAAGCAAGAAATCAAAGTGTATGCATGTATGCTTAACTCCAAGCAAGTATGAGTGTACGCGGAAGCATGTATCAAATACCCAAGTATGAACCTGAGAAACATATAGAAAACTGTCAACGAAAAACGTTGGTGAGATCATAAATGTATTTGTAAAAGTATATTTTGAACCACAATAGTTTGCATAGATGATTATCCAAATCGTATTTATTCCGAAGAATGTAGTTTGTATTGCGAGCACCCAATTACCAAAGCTTAACTGAATCTTCCCTCTGAATTTTGAATATAGTGTTAGAACATACACTATGCACGTGGAAATTAT
The DNA here is from genome assembly GCF_046630445.1 of Rutidosis leptorrhynchoides. Classification (NCBI taxonomy): domain Eukaryota; kingdom Viridiplantae; phylum Streptophyta; class Magnoliopsida; order Asterales; family Asteraceae; genus Rutidosis; species Rutidosis leptorrhynchoides. The sequence goes on from NC_092338.1 coordinate 200,702,921, forward strand.
ATTTCATCCACTAACGGTAGCGAACCGTCTGAATGAGGGTTCGTTAAACTCGTATGGCCACACAACATAATCACTCGCTTACACTTACACCCTGCAAGTGGAACTAATGATAATTGGATTGAGGACTTTTGTTCTAACTCGCCTGTATCTTTGTATTCGTATTTGTGTTCAAAGTATAAAAGTATGAAAAGTATATACACATGTGAAATGTATATAAGTATGTAATGTATATGTTTCTTAGCCCACGATTTAAAAGAATAAAAGTTGTTGAAAAGGGTGGGACTATGATCTCACCTCGAGTGCACGAGTATAAAAGTACTTCACAAAGTAACGTATGCATGAAAGTTGCTTAGCCTTGACCTAAACAATAAGTTATATCAATTAACCGGTTACGACACAAGGTCGGGCGAAATGTGTTCAATTAGTCATATGGCTCGTTACGACTCGATTAAGTATAGCATGTGAATCACGTTGTCAAGTTTCATACAAGAAACAAGTATAAAAGCATGTTAGAATGATTGTATAAAAGTTTGGTTAAGTTTGACTAAAAGTCAAACTTAGTCAAAGTCAACGAAAAAGTCAACGCGTTCGGGTCGGGTCCCGAACTATTTTTCTATGCTAAATATTCATATACAAGTATATTAAAACAAGTTTCATGTGAATCGGAGGTCGGTAGCTAGTCAAACATTTCACGTGAAATGGGACAAAGAGGTCAGAATCTGACCAGGTCTATCTGCGCGCCGCGCGGGGTGGGGTGCGCGCCGCGCCATTTCCTGTACAGGCAATTCTGGTCAGTTTTCAAGTAAGCACGACCCAAAACCCAAATAATCCTAACTCACAAACCGCAAACCTCCTAAACATGTATCTCACGTCGTTGGAAAGGTATTTTAACAAGGAATACAACTAAACACTTTTCATAGATCATAACCGACAATTTCCAAATCGAAAACATCATCAAAGTTCATCATTTTCAACCAAAAATCAAAGAAACGCATTTTATGATTCGGGAACTTTTAACATACAAATGATATGACGTTTTGAAGGTAATAACGCATACATTGCAACTAGACGCATATTCCAAGTTTCAATAAACATTTACTACGTCAAAATCACTAGCCACGTTATCGTTTCAAAATCAATTTCGACACAAATGAGACTTATGATTCACTAATCAAACGCTAGCATACATCACACCATTTCGAAGCTATTTACGCATACAATTTAACTAGTTAACTAGCATACATTCAAACAAGTGTCTCAACTAGCATTCAACTGCATCAAGTTCCTACCAAAACGATAATCGATTCCCAAAAACACATTTCATGTTATTGAGCTAGTTTTTCATCATCCAACATATCAAAACGAAGCTAATGAAGTAACTAACACTTTTAACACATACACTTTATCTTATAACATCATTTGAGCAACCAAAACTCAAGATTAAGCTAGACCCATTTGGGTGTTCATGTCATATTTTCAAAACACGAAGAACGAGCATACAAATTACATACACGACATCCCTACGAGCCATAGACACTAATTAACCACTTGACAAGTCTAAAAACGAATTTAACAAGTTAGGGTTTCATGAGAAATTCTTACCCCATGCCATGAGACTAGTATCAAATCGAAGAGGATGAAACGAGGATTCCAAAAGTACAATTTGTTTTGATGTTTGATTGCTAAATCCGATTTAGATGATGAATTAGTGAGTTGGTTGAAGTTGATGTTCTTGGTGACTAGAGAGAAAAAGGAAGTAGGAGATAGATGGAAATGAATGGTGGAAAGAGTGGGTTGACTAGTTGACCTAGTCAACTAGTTTGCCCACTTGGCAACTTCGGTCCCTCAATTTTCAAAGCGGGTGCGGGAATTAACCAAACGAATATTTTTAAAACGCTCGAGTAAACGGGTGATGTCAAAATTAAATAGCGGGAATATAATGAACGTTACTCACGGAAACTATTAATTTAAATACGAAAGATTATGTTTAAAAAAAAAAAGACGGTGTTAAAATTAAATTTAACGGAAAAACGCGGGATGTTACATTATCCACGCCTCAAAAGAAAATTCGTCCCGAAATTTAGTTGGAAGTAGTAGTTGTTGAATCTTCCTCGAGATCTTGCGTTGCCAATTCTACGAGTGAGGGAGAAGTACGTCCTAGGGTATTTCAACGAATTTTGACGGTCGGGATCATATGTTGTTTTAAGGTTTGGCTTCACGATTTATGGTTTCAACCGGTCCTCCTAGGAAGTGAGGGTTATCGTCGATAGTGAGTTCATCAAAGGAGATAACGAGTTCTCATTTCGCAAAACACGTCTTTGAGTTGATACATCGAATGTAGGATAAACGGAGACTCAAAATGGGTCGGAAAATCTAAACGGCTAGCGACGGGTCCAAAACTCCCCAAGATTTCAAAAGGATTAAAATATCACGGATTTTGTTTTCTATGTTTCCCGAAACGGACTGCACCTTTCCAAGGTGCGACTCTTAACGTGACGCGGTTTCCCACGTGGAATTTGAAATGTTTACGTCTAACATCGGCGTAGCTCTTGGTGATTACGAGTCGCGTAGGGTTTTACCTGAATATGAATAAATTTTCTCAGTTGCTCATGAATAAACTCGGCCCCGGTGAATTGATCATCGTTTACTTGGTTCGACAAAGGAGAATGACGTTTCCGGTCACATGTGGTTTCAAAAGGAGTGACGTTAAAACTCGAATGAAAATCATTGTAGTACGAGGATTCGGTTAAAGGAAAATACTTTTCTCAAGTAAATTTGAAGTTGGTAATACAAATTCGTATTATGGTTTTCAAGACTTAAATCGTACGTTTGTTCGGTCCGTCGAGTTGTGGATGGTACGCGGTACTCATGTCCAAACGCGGTCCCGAGGCTTTTTGTAAGGTACTCCAAAATCTAGAAGTGAAACGAGGATCTCGATCCGAAACGGGGTACATTTCCCTAAGGCATATTGAACAAGTTGCTAGGAATTGAAAACGTTAGCTAGGACAAGTTTCTCAAGAAAATTCGCGTCGCGGAAGATTTATCGGTTTCCAAAAACGTTCGTCGGGGCAAGTTCTTATCGGGTTTTGAAAACGATTGTTAGGACTATCCACCCTCGCGGCGAATACTTGTATGACGTGAAGAGTCGCTCTCCATTGAGAATTTAGAATAAGGACCTCCTGAACCGGAAGTACGAGGGTGATGCAAGAGAAGTTTCCGCCCCGATGTGAGCATAACGAGTAAATTGTACTTAGTCAATAAGACTGTGCGAGGACGAGCTAGTATACACGTGTAACATACGGTTGAAGCCAAGAGGAATCGGTAATTCATTCGGAAGCATAAATATAATTTGACAATAATTGAAGGTGTGTCCCCGGTATGGTTGTTATAAATATTCTCGGAGTTTTCGGATGTCCAAACCTGAAAAGATGAAGTCATGTACATGGCACATGGTGGTGTTTAGGTTGATCGAGTCTAACCACCATCACGTGTCACTAGAACTTTGGTATGTCTTACCGTAATATAACCACGTTGATCGAGTGTCGTTATATTACGCTAACTCATACCTCCATTCCCACATCACTCTATAGATTCAAGTTCGTGTAATCGTGAAGTTTAAAATAAACAAAGTGTAACAACGTCTCTAACGTGACTCGTATTGAATCGAAAGAATTAGTGCAACTATAAAGAAGCGTTCCCCGAGGGAAGTGTATAAATGATTATTCACGGCAATGTGGTTCGAGTCAGACAATAAGGTATTCAGGTATGAAAAGAGTAACGAGTCATGATAACGAGTAGCACGCAACCGTAGTGATAAATGTTGATGACGATACTCACCTAGAGTAGTGATGGTAGTAACACCAAAAAGTAGATAGTAAGAAACACCAGTGGAAAACCGATAGTAAGTTGAAACGGTGGCAAATAACAATCTGGGAGACAGAGTTCCCGAACAAGTGTGACTAATGAAGTCGTCATCCTTACGGGTATGAATCATGAATTTACGTGTGTTACCAAAAAGTGGCGGAATACGAGTTCGTATGATGAAGGTTGGGTACCATTAAAAAGTTTGCCTAAGAATGATTCAAGTATAATGCACAAGTAGTCAAGTAAGTGCTATCTATAGCAAATGTATGTCAGAATGCAATGCTAACTATCCGGTTGTAGTCTAGACTCACTAATGCGTCCTAACGACTCTGTTAGACACACTAATGCACGTCCTAGTTCCCTACAACCAACGCTCTGATACCATCTGTAACGACCCGACCAAATCGTCATTGACGGCGCCGCTACTTAGGTCCCATTACGTGGTCGTAGTCCCTATATGAGACTCGTTTGACCAAAATTATGTCGCATTCATTTGAAAAGTACAAGACTTACAAAGTTTAGTTTACCAAACGGATCGACAACAAGTTTAAGTTTACAAAAGTATAATGTATAAATGAAATAAACTTGCGACATAATATAAGTTGAAAGTCACGGTTGCTATAAATAGCGCAAGTATGTAAACAAATGTTTGAATCCAAAGGTGCTATCACTAGCGTATGCATGTATGCTTGACCTCAAGCAAGAAATCAAAGTGTATGCATGTATGCTTAACTCCAAGCAAGTATGAGTGTACGCGGAAGCATGTATCAAATACCCAAGTATGAACCTGAGAAACATATAGAAAACTGTCAACGAAAAACGTTGGTGAGATCATAAATGTATTTGTAAAAGTATATTTTGAACCACAATAGTTTGCATAGATGATTATCCAAATCGTATTTATTCCGAAGAATGTAGTTTGTATTGCGAGCACCCAATTACCAAAGCTTAACTGAATCTTCCCTCTGAATTTTGAATATAGTGTTAGAACATACACTATGCACGTGGAAATTATATTTCATCCACTAACGGTAGCGAACCGTCTGAATGAGGGTTCGTTAAACCCGTATGGCCACACAACATAATCACTCGCTTACACTTACACCCTGCAAGTGGAACTAATGATAATTGGATTGAGGACTTTTGTTCTAACTCGCTTGTATCTTTGTATTCGTATTTGTGTTCAAAGTATAAAAGTATGAAAAGTATATACACATGTGAAATGTATATAAGTATGTAATGTATATGTTTCTCAGCCCACGATTTAAAAGAATAAAAGTTGTTGAAAAGGGTGGGACTATGATCTCACCTCGAGTGCACGAGTATAAAAGTACTTCACAAAGTAACGTATGCATGAAAGTTGCTTAGCCTTGACCTAAACAATAAGTTATATCAATTAACCGGTTACGACACAAGGTCGGGCGAAATGTGTTCAATTAGTCCTATGGCTCGTTACGACTCGATTAAGTATAGCATGTGAATCACGTTGTCAAGTTTCATACAAGAAACAAGTATAAAAGCATGTTAGAATGATTGTATAAAAGTTTGGTTAAGTTTGACTAAAAGTCAAACTTGGTCAAAGTCAACGAAAAAGTCAACGCGTTCGGGTCGGGTCCCGAACTATTTTTCTATGCTAAATATTCATATACAAGTATATTAAAACAAGTTTCATGTGAATCGGAGGTCGGTAGCTAGTCAAACATTTCACGTGAAATGGGACAAAGAGGTCAGAATCTGACCAGGTCTATCTGCGCGCCGCGCGGGGTGGGGTGCGCGCCGCGCCATTTCCTGTACAGGCAATTCTGGTCAGTTTTCAAGTAAGCACGACCCAAAACCCAAATAATCCTAACTCACAAACCGCAAACCTCCTAAACATGTATCTCACGTCGTTGGAAAGGTATTTTAACAAGGAATACAACTAAACACTTTTCATAGATCATAACCGACAATTTCCAAATCGAAAACATCATCAAAGTTCATCATTTTCAACCAAAAATCAAAGAAACGCATTTTATGATTCGGGAACTTTTAACATACAAATGATATGACGTTTTGAAGGTAATAACGCATACATTGCAACTAGACGCATATTCCAAGTTTCAATAAACATTTACTACGTCAAAATCACTAGCCACGTTATCGTTTCAAAATCAATTTCGACACAAATGAGACTTATGATTCACTAATCAAACGCTAGCATACATCACACCATTTCGAAGCTATTTACGCATACAATTTAACTAGTTAACTAGCATACATTCAAACAAGTGTCTCAACTAGCATTCAACCGCATCAAGTTCCTACCAAAACGATAATCGATTCCCAAAAACACATTTCATGTTATTGAGCTAGTTTTTCATCATCCAACATATCAAAACGAAGCTAATGAAGTAACTAACACTTTTAACACATACACTTTATCTTATAACATCATTTGAGCAACCAAAACTCAAGATTAAGCTAGACCCATTTGGGTGTTCATGTCATATTTTCAAAACACGAAGAACGAGCATACAAATTACATACACGACATCCCTACGAGCCATAGACACTAATTAACCACTTGACAAGTCTAAAAACGAATTTAACAAGTTAGGGTTTCATGAGAAATTCTTACCCCATGCCATGAGACTAGTATCAAATCGAAGAGGATGAAACGAGGATTCCAAAAGTACAATTTGTTTTGATGTTGGATTGCTAAATCCGATTTAGATGATGAATTAGTGAGTTGGTTGAAGTTGATGTTCTTGGTGACTAGAGAGAAAAAGGAAGTAGGAGATAGATGGAAATGAATGGTGGAAAGAGTGGGTTGACTAGTTGACCTAGTCAACTAGTTTGCCCACTTGGCAACTTCGGTCCCTCAATTTTCAAAGCGGGTGCGGGAATTAACCAAACGAATATTTTTAAAACGCTCGAGTAAACGGGTGATGTCAAAATTAAATAGCGGGAATATAATGAACGTTACTCACGGAAACTATTAATTTAAATACGAAAGATTATGTTTAAAAAAAAAAAGACGGTGTTAAAATTAAATTTAACGGAAAAACGCGGGATGTTACACAAACCAATAACCAACCGAATACGCGAAACAAATTTTTTATTTTTTTTTATCAGTAGAGTGCGCCACGCGCACCCCTTGGGGTGCGCGGCGCGTACAGGCCCACATTCAGTTCTGTTCGGTTTTGTCAATTTTCAATTAAAGATCTCCCACTTCCCGACATATTTAGACGAAATGCTTTTCACAACATGTTATAATGGTTAAAACTCACACGATTCAATAATAAAATGAGTTTTACAAAACGGGGCCCACATCGGCCGTTTTACGAGTTTTATACAAAAGTTCGAGTTTCGACCACACTAGTTTAAATTCCAAACGACACTAAGAGCATGGCGTTTGGGGTTAAACTACCCACATCTCGGTCAAACTCCAAAAGCTATCACATCCAAAAGCGTCCCCTATCAAACAACAAGCGAAAAATCTCTAATCCAACCGTACGCCCTTATCCTTATCAACGCCCTAGCCTATAAAAGGATAAACAACGAGAGGGTAAGCAAAGCTTAGTGAATGCAATAATTATACATATACATATATAACTTACTTACTTGCAAATACTTACAACATATCCGCATACATACTAGCAACATAATTAGCATACCTTTATAATGTATAACGCTAAATCCTCGATAACATAAGCTAGTATAACAATATCATATAGTGCAACAACACAATACGTTACAACACAATACATAAGCATTGATGTTCACAACATCCATTAGTATTCGAATCCCAAGGCTAGCTCAACGAATGGTATCGTCAACATCGAACTTAATTCCCATTCGTCCCAATAAATGTGGTATCGTCAACATCGAACTTAAACCCACATATGAGGTATCGTCAACATCGAACTTAAAACCCTCATCGAATTTCACTACAATAGCGGTATGGCTTCGTCAACATCGAACTTTAAATCCATACATGAGGTATCGTCAACATCGAACTTAAACCCTCATCAAAACGTACCAACAATATACTCTAGGATATGGTATCGTCAACATCGAACTTTAACCCATACCCCACAAGCAAATAAATCATATAGATACATATATAATTATTCCACTCACCTCAATGATTTGGTGATGATTTTATACTTCCGAATGCTTCAAAGCTGAGTACCTAATACAATAAGTACTCAATCAACAAACAAACTTGTTGGGCTAAACACCAACAATTCACTCAAGCGCATTTAATGACTTAAATGCATTAAATGCCCAATTTTCACTAAAACCGCCCCTTAAGGGTCAAGACCATCGTCAATCACCTAAAAGCTAGTGATTAAGGTCTATCAACACTAACTATAACACAATTAGGGTAATTCATACCCATAATCTCAAACTATGTAAATCATTAACCCCTTTGACTCATTTAAAGTCAACACACCCATTTCGGGTCATCCACTAACCCAACTAACACCCATTTACCAATTAGCTAGGTGTGCTAGTAATTAACTAACCAATTAGGACTCATAACATCGATTAACACTTTGAAGCCCTAAGTTAGTTACCATTGAGTCTTCATGACTCCATCTTACCCATGAACACCCAAAATCAACAAATATGGGTTTTATGTTCTTCATTTACCCAAACCCTAACCCTACACAAAATCAAAGTAAGGAAATCAAGATTAGAGCTTACCATTACAACCCCAACGTAGCTAGTGAGTAGATAAACGACTTTAATACCCGCACTATGGCCCGAGAACAACTTTTTCCTCTTGGATTTAAGCTTTCTCACTCAAGAAATCACACTCTCTCTCCAAAATTAAAGTGAAGAAGATAAGGTTGTTGAAAATGGAGTGAATGATACCCCAAGATCTGACCTACTGGCCTCCAATACGTCCAGAAGTGAAATTACCAAATTGCCCATCAAAATATCTGAATAAACACAATAGAACCCGGCTACAGTGAGGAGTGCGCCAGGCGCACCCCTAAGTGTGCGCTGAGCGCACCCTGCTCAGTTCGCCCTCTGACCTCTGTTTTAATATACAAGGTCACCCACACTTCATGTACCATAATTACACTGATGTACAATTATTATTAGGGTCTTACATGTACAAATAATAACTACCTCAGTATGAAACTCTTTCTCGCCTTGTTTCGAATTAGTTGCAAGAACTTTAACAGCGACAGTCTCACCGGTGCTCATCGCAGCTTTGTAAACAGGACCAAAAGCCCCTTGGCCTATTATAGACGTAAAATTAGCACCGTTTGCTCGAATGGGGACAGTTGATGCTCGCTTAGAACTGTTGTTACCAATCTGAGATCGTCTCCGATGAAACCTAAAGCAAACTAGTGTAATTATAGCCGAAAGCGCTCCAATCACTACCCCACTCGATATCCCAATTATTAGACCTGATGCTTTCGCTTTCATCTCTTTATAACTGTTTTGGTATTTGTTATGCAACAAACTGTTCCATCAACACACCTATTTTTGGTTGATCAACAAACTTTTCTAATTAGTACCTAAAATGATCACTATTACACACTTATATATGGATATATAATTAATATATAATTTAGACAAGATGAAGATGATGAATGTATGAAGATATAAATGTTTTGTTTAACAGAAGGACTAATGAAATTAGAATTTACAAATATGAGGGACTAAAGATGTAAATATTTAGAAGGTGACTTAGAAGGTAACCTGTTATAACAGGTTAAATGTATACAATAAGAGAAAATATAAAGTTAAATGCATACAATAGAACTTTTAAAAGTTGAATGCATACAATAGGATTTTAATAAAAGTTTAATGCATTTTGGTGCCATTATACCATATTTTACACATTTTAATAAACCGCAAAGTTATCATCAATTCATCAATAATTAGTAAAATTCATTAAAAAAAGTTAAAAATATGTCAAGGTAACCCTAGGAGTCGAGGACTATTTTAATTATTTTCATTTTCTAGACATCCAAATCCAAACACCCCCAATAGCTTTACAGATTCGTAACTCATTTTCTTCTTCCTCCTCCTCCTTCTTCTTCCTACACATCTCCTTCGTATTACAGTAATTATTAATTATTAATTACTCATAATTATTAACCATAATCATATATTTAATTAAATTCAATTTCATATGTCGCAACCCTCACACACCAACCGCAAACGTTCATCCACAAATTTCACTTCACCTCCACCCCCATCACCCACAACCACCGGCGGCGGCGGAGGACCTCATTTTCCGGCGATGAAGAAAGCCAAATCACAAGCCGTATCCTGCTCTCAAGATTACAAAAACGGTTTTCAATTTGATAATAATAGTAATAATAATACTAATATGAATATTTCTTCCTCAATGATCGATGATACAACTGAAATTGATGCTGGCCGTACCTCATCTGCCGGTGGATTAGCAGCGAACTTATCTCGGAAAAAAGCTCAGCCGCCTCAACCTGCTAAAAAATTCGTAATTAAGCTACATAAAGGTTGTTGATTCAATTTCTAACCTAACTTACTCTTTTACTTCAATCACTCTTCTGTATCTATGCTAGGATTTCACAGTTTGTGTTGAATTAGGTGTTCTATTACTGAATTGTAGATGTAGGGTTTTGGATTTATGGATTGATTTAAGTTCAGCGTATCTATAATTATGTATGTTTAAGATGAAATTGAGTAGCTAATTATGAGAGTTTTCAACGTTATAGGTATTAGTTGTCTAGATAATGTATGTATCATTTGTCACTAATATCAGATTTGTAATATAATCTTGTAGATGAGAAGAGCTTTATAGAATGTTCTTTAGTTTACATTCAGAATTCATTCACTTTAACAATGCTGAAGTTTTGATGTGGATGTTGGCGCTTTTTACAGTAAAAACATGTGAAATTTACTTGTAAGTTTAACTTGAGTATGTGGCTGGATATTTTATAGTGATATCCATAGTTGTTATAGCTCAGATGAACAATTGGACACTGCTGACTTTCTCAGTCATGATTCATGTGTGTAAGAATTGGATACAACGAATAATTGATATATTTTTATTTTTGTTTTAGATCAATCAGGAAATGCTGATAGTGCCAATTATTAGGGTCATCATTTATTTCTTGTGAATATCATGGATTTCCTTTTATATTACTCTTTCTGATGTTTATGTCAGTTCATTATGATTATATGATGCTGCTTTTAAATGTGAAGGGTGATACATTATAATGTGCTGCAACTTTTAATTTTTTAGCTTTCTTTGTATTCTATTTTTCGGTTTTTTTTTTCCCTAAAGAAAAAGCCACGCATTTGATTTCTGTGAAAATTTTATCTTGAACAGCTCAAGGGCATGAAAACACCTCTTTACGTGTCTTCTTCTTTGTTTGTTTACCAAAGAAGAATTCATAACAAAAGAAAAGTAGCATGAAAGTCTGTGACATGTGGACACTTCATATCGCTACGTTAAAATTACCATTTTACTATCCACATATCCAATTAGTTTTAGAGACCTACTTCATTGTTATTGTTTTAAGCATGGTGTTTTAACATTTTTGAATCTTGTCTTGTTTTTTTACTTCGTTGATGTTGCATGCCACATGAGTTTTTTTTGAAATATTTTTTTTCTTCTTGATTTGTATTTTCTTTTAAAGGCAAGCCAACCTTGCCAACCGATTTTGAGGAGAATACATGGGCAGTCTTGAAGTCAGCAATTAGTGCCATATTCTTGAAGCAGCCAGATCCTTGTGATTTGGAGAAGCTTTATCAAGTGAGCAGTACTTCTTTATTTTTTGTAATACAATTAACTAATAATCTGACCATCCACTGACATTAATCTGACCATCCATTTTTTTATTCATTTCAATTATAGTCGGTCAATAATCTTTGCCTTCACAAAATGGGCGGAAGTCTTTACCAACGGATTGAAAAGGAGTGTGAGGCTCACATATCTGCTGCTATACACTCATTAGTTGGTCAAAGTGAAGATCTTGGGGTTTTCTTATCACTTGTGCAAAAAACCTGGCAAGATTTTTGTGACCAAATGTTGATGATCCGTGGCATAGCGTTGTATCTTGACCGTACATATGTAAAACAAACTCCGAATGTGCGGTCACTATGGGACATGGGTCTACAACTTTTCCGGAAGCATCTATCAATAGCTTCAGAAGTCGAGCATAAAACAGTTTATGGCCTTCTGAAAATGATAGAGAGTGAGAGGTAAGTAAACCACCAGACCTTTGGCACTTTAATATTGGATTAGATCTGAATATTCATGTATTCATGTATTCTTTATAATTGACGTGCATTTATTTTTTACTTGCCAGATTAGGTGAAGCAGTTGATAGAACGCTCCTCAGTCATCTCCTGAAGATGTTTACTGCCTTGGGAATTTACTCTGAATGTTTTGAGAAGCCATTCCTTGAATGTACATCAGAGTTTTATGCTGCTGAAGGAGTAAAATATATGCAAAATTCTGACGTTCCAGATTATTTGAAACATGTAGAGGTGTGCATCTCCTCTCTTACCTCATTTAACAATTCTGTGTTTGGTCAAACTCTGCCCACAGGAAAATGGCAAGACATAAACTAAGAGGCAGTTAAATGGGCGAGTCTGGGGTGAAAACCTTTTTTTGGTTATGGGTAATACTCAAAACACTTTTTGTTTAAATTATATAAATAAATAAATAATAATTTGTGTGTCAAACATTCCTTTCGTATGAGGTTTTCCTTGTTCAGGTTACCTGGGGAGGGTGAGTATTTGTAGTTAGATTTATGCGTCGTAATTGGTTTATCTTGTGGACCCTTATCCTGACCACCCCAATATGTACCGCTTGTGAGGTTTGAACTTGAGACCTCTTGTGAGAAAGATTACCAAGAAGATGGCTTTATAAAATATTTTTTTCAAGTTATTTGATAATGGCAGCTACATGGGCCTATGCTTAACCAGTAGTACACTAGTACTTACGGGTTTTCGATAAGTGTTGCTTGGTGGTTGAGATACAACACAACTACCGCTAATGCTCAAAAACCTTTCATGATAGCCCTGTATTTCACAAGACCCAGTTTGTATTACTTACCTTTTCTAATTTTTTTTTTAATAAAATGATTTAGGATGTTCAATGCTATACGAAATGCACCTTGGGCTAATATCTTCCATTTCAACTTTTTGTCTCAATCATATGTAGTTGGTTATTAGTTCCATCTAGGAATGACTATGGATCGGAATGATGCCATATCCACATCCATATCCATTAACCAAAGTTTCATCCATATCCATATGCATTCATGTTTAATTCATCCATATCCATATCCAATGGATTATTCGGGTTAAAGGATATCCATTGGATACTTCTATCATTAAATATTTTTTTCAACTTAATACTATTCAATGTTGTAGCTTGTTATAAATTTATATAATAAAATATATAATTATAATTACTTAAAAAAATAAGTCGTAACGTATATAACATATGCTCTAAATAATCTAATTGACTAGTCTATCGTAACTTTTGTATATATATACAAATATGTTCCGATAACAATACATATTAGAATATGATCATCTCTAAGTGTGCATTGATCGAAATATCAGTTTATTATGGAGGGAAATATCCCGCAATTAAGTATCAGACACATTTAAATTTTAATGCAATGAAAAGTGAAAAGAATGTGTATAAAGTTAATTAATAGTGTATATAATATAACTATTAGTAATTATGATGATATATTTATATATGTTCATATATTTAAGCATTTTGGGTGATATCGGATTCATCCATGGATTACAAATTGTCATCCATATCCGATCCAGTAAACATCCGTATCCAATATTTATCCATTTAGATCATCCATATCCGTTTAAGAGGATCGGATCGGATGTTAATTGCCAATCATATATGATGACTGGATGTAGAGATGGAACTTCCATCTCTACATCCAGTTATCATATATGCTTTTTTTATTTTTATACATATACTGGTATGATAATAATGAGGATGATGTGAAACATGTGTTCATTGTTGCAGGTAAGGTTGCATGAAGAACATGACAGATGTTTACTTTATCTCGATGCTAGTACAAGAAAACCGTTGGTAGCAACCGCTGAAAGGCAACTTCTTGAGCTCCATATTTCTTCGATACTTGATAAGGCATGGATACTTCCACACTCCCTTTTTTTTAACTTTTTTTATTCTTTTTTTGTTGTTGTTGTTGTATTTATCATTTTTATAAATTTAGTATAACCATTAAAGTATGTGGTAACTAAATCTAGGGTTTCACAATGTTGATGGATGGTAATCGAACTCAAGATCTTCAAAGGATGTATACACTTTTCTCTAGAGTAAGTGCCTTAGAGTCGTTACGACATGCCCTTAGCATGTACATCCGGAATACGGGACAGAGCATCGTAACAGATGAAGAGAAGGAAAAAGATATGGTGTCATCCTTGTTAGAATTCAAGCTGTTGCTTGATAAAATATGGGAAGATAGCTTTTCTAAAAATGATATTTTCTCTAACACAATCAAAGAGGCTTTTGAGCATCTCATCAATCTTCGCCAGGTACCATTTTTGTTATATTACTAAACTCAGTGTTGCAGAACTCAAAATTACTAGGCGAGTATTTGGTCAAACTCGGTCAAACTTGGTCACACACGGCCAAAAACTCGGGGATTACTGGTAAAACTCTGCCAAATCTCCGGATTACTCCGAAAATTGGTCAAGATAGGTCAAAGTTAAATTTGGTCCGAGTACTCTCCGAGTTGCCGAGTACTTCTTAAAAAGTCCCGACCGAGTACTCCCGAGTAGCGATTTTTGTATCTTTGATTATACTTTAATTTCCAAGTAGGTTCATGTAGAGAGTATGCCTGTTATTGTTGTAAAACTTACAGAATTTTAATTTGCTATCTGCAGAATCGTCCTGCTGAATTGATAGCCAAGTTTCTGGATGAGAAACTTCGTGCTGGTAATAAGGGTACATCTGAGGAAGAATTGGAGGGAACACTTGATAAAGTCTTGGTTTTGTTCAGATTCATACAGGTACCTAGAAGATCAATTTTTGTTGCGTATTGTGTTAAAATGGGCAATTTCTGGTACTGCCCCAATCCATCGGTTGACCACAAACAACTCTTTGTCCAAGAAAATCTTTGTTACAATTAATTAGCATGTCAATTGCCTTTCAAAATTTTATTATTTTAGTAATTATATAACTTTAGGTATATGACTCATGATGTTATATTTATTAGAAGTTACCTTCAGTGACTTTTTTGATTCGTCTGACCCCTATGTTTCTAACCTTTTTCTTTTGGCCAGTAATGAACCGTTGTCTTAGTGGTTGTTATATACATGGCCTGTCATGTATATAGACTCACCTTTTCATGCTTCTGTTACTTTAAGTTTTATGTGGTTTTTCACGTGTCTTGTATTGTAACGCCTATTAGATGATATATTAAATTTGATGGGGTCTCATCCCCTTTACCCATAAGTAAACGGTTCATTACTGGCACCTCTACAGTATTTCATATAATATCTTTTTTCATTATTTTATTTTTAAAAATTTGTATCTCGTAGGTTTTTGAATTTCATTGCTGTTGTCGCTAAATTTTACATTGATTTATGGCTCATTTTGTAATATAGGGTAAGGATGTGTTTGAAGCCTTCTATAAAAAGGATCTTGCGAAAAGGCTTCTTATGGGAAAGAGTGCATCTATCGATGCTGAGAAGTCTATGATCTCCAAGGTTTTGAATCTATATCTTTCTACTTGCTGTTTTATTTTATTTTATTTTGTTTGAAAAGCAAAAGATGATGGAAACAGTTGATTTAAAAGAACAGTTTTTTTCTACTTTCTGTATTATGCATGCCTATTTGCTGTTAATTAATTTCTTGTCCATTGTTATAGTTGAAAACCGAATGTGGTAGCCAATTCACCAACAAGCTTGAAGGAATGTTTAAGGTGTGTATCATGACTTATAACAAGCTACTGGAAATATAACAGCATGAAATCATTATTCTGAACATTTTACTGGTAATTCCGTTTTCTTAGGACATAGAGTTATCAAAGGAGATAAATGAATCTTTCAAGCAATCATCTCAAGCTAGGACGAAACTCCCTTCGGGAATTGAGCTGAGTGTCCATGTGTTAACAACTGGGTATGCTTTACAGTTCTGACCTTATATCGTGAAAATGACTGAAAACAGTGTCGTAAAACCCGGAATTACTCGTCGAGTACTCGGTTTTTGCAATTCTCGGAGTACTCAGTGAGTACTTGGTCAAAACTCAGGGTAACATGAGAAATCTAAAACTCGCAGTTACTTGGAAAATCGTTCAACATTCAGGATTACTAGGAATATCCGTCAAAATTGGTCTAAGTTAAATTTGGTCAACATCCGAGTACTCCCCGAGTTGCCAAGTACTCCCTAAAATGTCCCGAGTACTCCTCGAGTAGCGATTCTTGCAACCTTGACTGAAAATCAACTTTCTTTTGCCAACCATAGTAACATGGATAACTGAACGCAGGTACTGGCCAACATATCCGCCAATGGATGTTCGCCTACCTCATGAGTTAAATGTTTATCAGGTATGACATGAAGGAACTAGGAATCTACTAAGAGGTTTCTGAAATGGGCTGGTTGGCTAACAGTTTGAAATGGCTAGTTTTTGATATGGGGCTGCAACTGCTCGGGTTGGGTCAGACAGAAACACTTTCTATCCACTCATTTTTGTAACTGGTTCCAAAATAGGATTCTAATGATTAAACTATTTGTCAAGTCACACATGATTACTAAAGTTGTATTTGTTTGAGAAAGCTAAATTTTAGAAGTAGATGATTTTGGAGGTTTAAAGCACTTGAAAACTTGAATTTGGCGACCTTCAACCTATTTAAACCGTTTTGCTTCTGTTTTATCTTCTATTATTTTGATTATTAATGTTACTGAGCATTCAGAGATGTAAATCGTAACCTGAATTGACTCATACATAAGTAAATGGGTGTATGTCGTCATCTTTAGCTCTATAATGCTCTTCAGCTTTTGATTAACTATAAGTTGAAACCTTTTCATCGGTGCAGGATATATTTAAAGAATTTTACTTGAGCAAGTATAGTGGTAGACGATTAATGTGGCAAAATTCATTGGGTCATTGTGTCTTGAAAGCCGAATTTCCAAAGGGCAAAAAGGAGCTCGCAGTTTCCTTATTTCAGGTTATCCCTTTATCTGATCTTGAATAGTTGGTCAATATATGACGTTTTCTTGATGTTTCTGTATATAAAAATGCTAACTATTTCCTTTCAGACTGTGGTTCTGATGCTGTTTAACGATGCGCAAAAGCTTAGTTTTCAAGATATCAAGGATGCTACAAGCATAGAGGACAAGGAGCTGAGAAGAACTTTGCAGTCCCTTGCTTGCGGGAAAGTTCGTGTCCTCCAAAAGGTGGTTATTGATTTGAATTATTTTTTTCATTGTTATTTATTTTATTTTGTTTTTTTGATAATTATCGAAAAACAAACTGATATCAATCTTTCATTCAGATTCCAAAAGGTAGAGAAGTGGATGATACCGATTCATTCATGTTCAATGATGTATTTACTGCACCTCTCTATCGTATAAAGGTGAGTAGACTGAAAAAGCGTATGCTGAATAAATTGTTATTTACTAATATTATAACGGTTCGAACGTTGCTCGAAGTGTATGCAAGTCTTTTTAGTCCTTTTCTTTTTAATAAAAATTGTGGCTACAGGTTAATGCTATCCAGATGAAGGAAACCGTGGAAGAAAATGCAAGTACTACAGAGAGAGTATTCCAAGATCGTCAATACCAGGTCAAGATTTTACTCAATCATCCAAACATGATCGTTCATTCAAACTGTCTTAAATTCTCTGTTACATGATACGTTTGGTATTTTTATACCAGATATTAGAGTCCTGATTGCCTTTTGAGACATATTGCAGGTTGATGCTGCTATTGTTCGCATTATGAAAACTCGTAAAGTTCTGAGCCACACACTTTTGATAACCGAACTCTTTCAGCAGGTAATCATCTATTTATCATGAATGGGCTATTTTTGTCATCAAGTATTTTTAATGGACCAACATGATGTTGTATCACACAGTCCCCTTCACCCACATCCTGCCCCTACTTATTCATTGTGCGCAGCTTATGAACTCATGAATGTATGTGGCAAAATTGGCTGGTTCGGGCTGTTGGGTCAATAGGGTTGTAGAACTCGGTAAAACTTGGCGAGTACCCGGTCAAACTAGGCCAAAACTCGCGATTACTCGGAGAATCGGTCAAAACTGGACATTGCTCGAAAAATCGGTCAAAACCCAGGACTACTGGAAAATCTGTCATTTCTTGGTCAAAGTCAAACTTGGTCAACATCCGAGTACTACCCGAGTTACCGAGTACTCGCTAAAAAGTCCCAATCGAGTACTCCCCGAGTAACGATATTTGCAATCTTGTTGGGTAACGAGCCAACCCATGTTCCAAAAACTTCTCTTTTTAATACAATTTTACTGTTCAAGGATTTCTTATAATTGTGTCATATCTTCAGGAGGATTTATGCAATTATTAGTTTATTACACACTTTCTGAGGCTTTTGAAACTTTCGATCCGTTTAATCTGTTTCTCTTTTTGCTAATCCTTATATTATAACATTTGATCCGTTAGAGAAATTTCACATAAATTGAATTTACCCATACGTAGTCGAAGTTCTAGAAATATGTGAAACCTGTTCAAATATTATAAAAGATTTGAGCCTGATTTTTATGGACCGGTGTCTTTTGTGTTTTTTTTGTTTTTTTTTGTGTTTTTTTTGTTTTTGTTTTTTGGAACAGCTTAAATTTCCTATAAAACCAGTTGACTTGAAGAAGAGGATTGAAAGCCTTATTGACCGGGAATATTTAGAGAGAGACAAGAGCAACCCGCAGATATACAACTACCTAGCATGAGCATGAGCATCAAAATAAGTATTATGTTTGCTTGTACATGGCATCGAGATTTGTCCTTGTACGATTTCCCTGCCAATTATGTAGTCATAGCTTTTCTTCTCGTTGTAAAGTTTTATTTGCTCGGTGGTGTTCGTATTGTTAAACACTCTTACCTGTTGCACTACTTTTGAGACCTAAGCAGTAAGTTTATTTACACATATGCAAAGCATATGCTTTATATCTTGTACCAGATCTATCAGGGTAAACAAGTTTACTGCCTTACGAGATGTCCAAATGCCTAGCCCTTGTACTGATCGTCTCATTCATATTCATTCTCATATAAACAATATTTTGTATCGACTAAAGATTGTCTGCGATAAAGCAGCTGTTGTTCGGAGAAGGAGATTAGATTTTTTTTTTTTTTTTTTTTTTTTTTTTTTTTTTTTTTGTTGTTGTCTTGCAACAACAAACTGAAAGCTAGGGAACTCATAGTTGAAAAAACATAAATGTATTGTTGTTTGGTTATACATAATTCATTTTCTTCAGTATTTTAAACATTAATCATGATATCATCATGATCATGATAGTGATGAAAAGAACACAGTAACGAACATATGAACTTGTTCAAATCAGTTCTTGAACGTATGAACTTGTTCAAATCAGTTCTCGATTTAGACTAATTGGTTTGTATCCCCCTAAACTTGTTTAGCCACAGGAACATTCCTTATAGTTCTTTAATCAGTTTACAAGTGATGAATTTATTTCACAATCATGATTTTAGAGTTTTCTTGTTCCCCGAGTATGGAAGATTAGGGAAGCTGTAAAAGAACAATTCGAACACATTTTGACATTGATCATCAACTATAAACAACCTAAATCTACCCATTCACATGTAAAATGGCTCATACATTCAACTGATACCACGTAGTTCCAACGAATTAAACTTTGACACAGGTAATCGTTTTCATCTACCTTCAGTTCAACTTTGTATTTATTTAGTTTCAAAGGTTCACATAATTGACAAGAATTTCAGCAACACAATTATACAATCTTTATGATTAAAGACATTGACAACTGTTACCTCTTTACAAATGCATGTTCCTAACTGCAAAGCCACCATGAGGGAACAATGCATTCAAATAGTTTAGCCTAAGAGATGAAGCCATCTCCTGCTGCAACTAGCAACCAGTGATATTTAGGCATTTCACATACTACAATTTAACGCTAATTGGGATGAATGTTTCAAAAAAATCATGTTTAAACATCAGTAGTAGCATATCTTGCGTGATTAGGGAAAACGGTCGGAAACTGTCGCGGGATAAGTCAATTAGGCCACATACAACTTAGTAAAAAAAATACTTCCACTCTCAACGTAGCCTGAACTTTGAAAATCTTATCTATTTACCCGCTTTACAGACTCTGCGGATGATGCAACTATATTAACTTTATATAATTAGTGGCAGTCCCTGAGACCTATAATTTCTTGGTTACGAAGACAGCATAATTGTATAAAACCATTGGTAAACTGAACAGAAATCTTACTGATCTGTATCAAACATATGTCGTTAATGAGTATTGTGCACTTTAATAACTATCACTTTGAATAAAATTTGATGGATAGGAAAAATGTTCTACGTAATTTTAGTTTCTTACATCAGAACTCAGTAGTATATACTGTAACACAATTCATCATTTTAACCATCAAAAGTCAAAATTGAAAAACATATAAAAGTAATCATCAAAGATATCCAAATCATGTCAAATTCTTCATTCAATTACATCAACAAAACGTCAACGTAATAACAATAACAAAATTGATATAAATAAAAAAAACTAAACGAAAAGATAACACGAAACACGTACTAATCGATAAACAACGAAGATCGATTTGATGTAAAATTAAACGGTTTTAGTGACTGTAGATGAAACGGAATCAACGGCGGTATGATCTAAAGGAGTAGGATTGGGATTAAGAGGTAGTCGAGGATCATCTTCGTCATCAGGATCGTAATCAGGATTCAGATTACGATCAATTGCTTCACGGCCTCTTTCAAGACATGGTTTGCACGCAATTTCGATCGTGATCCAACCTAACGCTAATCCTGCAATTGCTATCAGTGATGCTGTTAATGCCCCCATTGTTTTATTTGATGATTTTTTTTTTGTGTCAGGAGTTCTCTTCCAGTAGTGTCGGTGTAAAAACTGCCAAAAATAAATGGTTGTTAATTGGCTTTTCAAAGTTTTTTTTTTTTTATTTTTTTTTATTTATCGGTGGTCCCTTGTTTATACGTGCATGTCGCATTGTTGTCGCTAACTTTTAGTTTTGGTGATCCAATTACTTTACAAATGTTGCCTTAGTGGTCCCTCCGTTTATTTTTGCTGAAAATGTTCGTTAAGTTACATCACGTGATATCGTTTAAGATGAATTAAACGTCATAGAACGACATCACATGATTAACACGTGATGACACTTAACGGACATTTTTAATGGAAGATAGACATAGAGACCACCAAGGCAACGACGTTTGTGAAATTAAGGGACCATTGGAGCTAGAAAATACAGATAGAGACGCGACATGCAATTTGATGTATAAACGAGAGACCATCGGCGCAAAATAGTCTATTTTAGTTGATTTTTCCTTGCAGTTTTACATGTATATTGGTCATGCTTAACCTTTTGTTCGGCTGATGGTCGAGTTTGACATGCTTTGATTGGGATTTGTGCTTTACTGGAGTAGTTTGTCTGATTTTTTATTAGGGTTGGTTGCGGTTTACAATGGTGTTTTTTAGCTTTGGGTCTTTCCATTCCTCGTTGGAGATTGGGAGTTCG
This sequence comes from Rutidosis leptorrhynchoides, assembly GCF_046630445.1. Lineage (NCBI taxonomy): Eukaryota > Viridiplantae > Streptophyta > Magnoliopsida > Asterales > Asteraceae > Rutidosis > Rutidosis leptorrhynchoides. The sequence goes on from NC_092338.1 coordinate 200,724,516, forward strand.
AAGATGAATGCTTGTTGATTTGGATTTTGTTCGGTGTTTGGGGTAATGCAGTTGTTGTATTTGCAAGTCGTTTATTCAATTAATATAATGGTTTGTTGTAGGGGTAGTTCAATTGATATTTCAAATAGATCTTAGGATCTTGTCATTTCAGATGCTATTTCGGTCTGATTCATTATTATTATTATTATTATTATTATTATTATTATTATTATTATTATTATTATTATTATTATTATTATTATTATTACAATTGAGAACATTGGCCTGTAGACTCGAATTTTTTATTCAAAGAGAGTATTTTTTGTAACTTCACCTGCCTTATTGCTCTGGACATTCTCCCTACTTCCCAATTTTATTATCCATCGATCGTTCCATTCCTCCATTTCACCCACTACCTCCCAAATTCTTTCACCTACAAACCCTAATTTCATCCAACATCGTGACGCTTCATCAACCTTCTGCAGGTAAAACTCTCTAGCATTCGTTGTCGTCTTCTACAGGCGTTTTCCGATATCTTTCATGGCGATTCTATTTCCGTCCCTTACCGCCGTCTGTTGCCAGCGGTTTTGCCACCGCCGCGATCATCCCCAACGGAACCTTCGCCGCCATCATTGTCGGCGGAACCTTCGCCGCCATCATCCCCGGGCGGTGGCGACTGTTTTAACAGTCAACATCGGTTCTATTCTATGATGATTCTAAACCGACCGATGAGAAGATGGAATCAGTTGATGATGCTAATATTAATAATGAAAGGTTAGCGCTTTATTATTTATGGATCATATTTGTTTTGGTTCCTTAATTTATGAATTTTTTTGTTTGATTACAAACCCTAGAAATTTAGGACTTTATATGTGATTGATAGGACAAATTACTCAGGTCAACAAAAGGTATATCATCTCTAAATGTCGACATGTTGTGCAATTTACGAAGAAGAATATATACCCAAATGACATCAACAAACATTGCTAGCGATATGGTTCGCGCATCTGCTCATGCTCACGAGTTGCCTCATTGGTATATCTTCAAGCTTATGTTTATTGTTAGTTGTATAAAATTCACTGACTTTTTTTTACACTTTTACTTTCGCTTATTGTATCATACTTTTGTTGGCTTTTGAGTATTGAAAAAACATAATCAAATTAATTGTGCTTTTTAGGTACTGGGTGAAGATTATTTGATTGAACCAAAAGAAAGCAGAAGGCATGGTCATGCTCTTTTACCTGTTACACTTCGTACTTCGACTGGAAATAGTGTTTTTTATGCCACTTAAGGTACATTGTCATCCATTATTTAACATTCTTTCTAGGTTTATGATTAGAACAGTGTGAACCAGTTTTTACGTATGTATATTTGCAATACTATCAACAAGTAAATTTGAATTTTCCATGAGGTGACACGTTTGACTCATCTGCTTAGAAGATCATTCATGGTTAAACTTAGATGGGCTAAATGTGTTAATTTGATTGATTTGAACAAACAATATCCCGTTCATTACTTCACCGCTATCTCTTTCGCTTATCGATAGCCTCCGATGGGTATCTTCATTAAATGGGGAATTCAAGAATTGCTGCTATTAATTTCATCAATCCCATATAAAGTTCCACAAGTTTTATGTTTTGGCTTAACATATGGCTTTATAGATTTGATTTTGCATTATTTTACTTCAAGTTGGGTTATTAATTGTGTAGTTTTTGTACTCGATATGGATTTTTATATGCAAATATATGGAGCATTTTTAAGGACCGAGAGTTTCATGTGTTGCTAAAGTGTAATAGTTGTCTATTTAATGTCTCTTCCTACAGTAGTTTAGTAGATAGTGTGTAGGATGTATACACGAGTTCAAAGCCACAGGTGTCTTCAATCATGCACCAACACCAACACGAACTTTACAACAACAAGGTACGTACTCTTATCAAACACATATTTTCCGACACCATTTATTAATATACAGAAATCATACAGGACCAACTTCAAACGCAACAACCTCTTTCAGCAACACCATACAAAAAGAACCCGGTACACCAACAAAACTCCCACTTTCATTCGAACCAGGTACACTTTTTAAAAAATTCTTATCATATGACACAATTTAGCTGAATGGCACATGATGTTTTCCATATTGTAGTCATTTGATTATATTCTATGCTTATTATATAACTATAAAACTCAAGGCTCATCCACATCTGACTATCATAATTATGTTTATGTCATCGTATATGTTTCTATCTATCATCATGATCAACGGAAACTCCTATTTCAATTGCAGACACGCCAGCAAAAGAACATTAGAAAAGACAATGACGTACCAAAAACCAAATGTGCCAAGCTAAAACGTCGATCCCTTATGAACCGACTTTTGTAATACTTTTGTAACCAACAACACCAACACCTGATGTAATTATGCAATTAATGTAGTATGTAGGTACTTTGTATTGTCTATGTAGTCATGTAGTTTTTGTGCTACAAATAGTTTATGCAGCCTATAAAGTTATGTAATTCATATAGTTTAGTTGTAGTAACGTACTTATGTAATGTACTTTGTATGATCATATTAATTTATGTATGTAGTTATATTTCCTCAAAAAACACCAACATCCGCAGCAACGCTCGGATAGCCAATACCTTGTTTGTAACATAATTAGATCTTTTCATTCTATTTTAATTTAAATAATGTATTTTCAACCAAAAAAATATAGTTTGAATGAATCAATATTTAACCCAATTAGATCGTTACTATTTAAAATTATTTAAATTCTGTTTTTCGTCTCAAAAAATATTTAATGTTATATTTAGTCTGTCAAGGACATAGGTGTCCACTTCAAAACACACAATTTTAAAAAAAATCTTAATAACTTTACTCTCTGCTAATAAAATTACAGCGCTCAATAATAAAATAACTATTATAATTGGTTGATAAACAAAGAGCACACTTGATTCAAAACACCCAAAATATCATATCATTGTGAACACTTTTTTGCCATGATTTTCTTGAGACGAACCAGAGAAGATCCGAAACTCACCTTCAACAAACCTGTGAACCCAAACTAGCCATAAACAAAGTGTAGAACTCACTTTTTAAGTTAACTTTGTTGGTTAAGATCCCAATCATAATATTCAAAAGTTAATCACTTTGTTTTGATGATGACACAAAAGAGACAAGTGCTTAATCATATGTAAGACGACACGAGTTCATAAGCCTACACTATCTCTAGCAAAAGACCAATACATAAATAATTAAACTTGGTAAATTTGCTATGCGGATGCACCACGGTTGTCACACCCCCAAATAGGGCCTGGGGTATTTGTGACTAATTATATCAAATCACAGTTGTATAAACGAGAACGACTCTATATGAGACGTTATATTGAGTTTTGCAGCGGAAGATAAATAAGTTACATTGTATATAATGAACAACGCATTAAATGTCTTTAGTTGATATGATATGTGATGAAGACTCCAAGCATAGCAATCAATTATCATCAGTTTAGCAAATGCAAGTCTTTCAAATTATCCATGAATGACTCGTTGAAATGTTGCTTTCAATTAGCAAATACACAGCGGAAGCAATACTTAAGTACTTGAGAATAAACATGCTTTAAAGTGTCAACACGAGGTTGAGTGAGTTCATAGGTTTGTCATAAATAATAATTTCAGTAATAGTGTTAGACCACAAGATTTAATATATAAAGTAGATCTCACAGATCTAAAAGTTATGCCAGTTCGTGATATTTAGACTAAACGTTCAAGTTTGCCCCAATGACAAGTTGTGTCTATACTTGTCGGTCTAATTTCATTATTAAGTAATACAAAGACTTAGTCAAATGTATTAGGGACGTTACTCCCGATAGGTCTACCCCCAATAATTAAGAATGCATTTAACGAGCAATTAAAAATATCACTGTAGGGACTTAGTCGGACATAGCCGGGTATAGCATAGTTTAACAGTTGGTACTTATGTTTAACGTATAAAACAGTTATAAAAGTTGCGCATGTATTCTCAGCCCAAAAATATATAAAAAGGGAGCTATGAAAACTCACCTTAAATAGCATTTGAAGTATTCCTTGAAAGGAATGAAATGAATGGAAATAAGTGACCGGTGTAGCGACCCCGACAAATCGTCAAGTGACGGCGTCGACTACGTAGGTCCCATTACCTGGTCATAAGTCTTTAAAACAGACGTTTGACCCAAAATATGTCGCATCCATTCAAGTGTAAAGATTATTTCAAAGTTTACAAAGATAATTGACCACAAGTTAAGTTACAACGTTAAGTACAAATGAAAACTATGCGACCCAGTTTAAATAAGTTCAAAAGATGCTCCAAAATGCATGTATACTCGACATCCAAGAAAGTATCAAAAGAGTGCGGAAGCATGTATCACTAAGCATTCAAAACCTGAGAAAACATAGAAGAATCTGTCAACGAAAACGTTGGTGAAATCATAGGTTTAGTAAGTATTAAACGTTGTTTTTGAACCACAAGATTTTGTATTTCCATAACGTAGATTATCCAAATCATTTGCATTCCAAAAGTGTTGTTATACGCGAGCACTCAATTACCAAAACTTAACCAACGTTACCCCATCACACAGTGCTAGAACCCACACTAAAACACAAAAATATATTTCATCCGCATAACGGTAGCGAACCGTCCGAATGAGGGTTTGTTAAACCCGTATGGCCACACAATATAAGTTCTCGCTTACACCCTGCAAGTGTAACTAATGATAATCGAATTGAGGCATTTTTGTTCTAACTCGCACGTGGAATGTTTGTTTTCACACTTGTGTTCAAAACATAAAAGTAAGTAGTACAAGATGTAACAAAGTATATGTTTTCTCAGCCCACGATTTAAAAGTATAAAAGTTGTTGAAAAGGTGGGACTATGATCTCACCTTGAGCGCGAGAGTTAATAAAGTACTTCAACAAGTAAACGCGTGCAAAGATAAAGCTAGTCTTGACCTAAACATATAGGTTATATCAATATCGGTAAGCACAAACGGTCAAAGATGTTCAATTAGTCCTATGGCTCGTTACGACTCGATTATATTAACATGTGAATCAACTAGTCAAGTTTCATGCAAGTTACAAGTAAATAATCATGTTAGAAAGGTTGCATAAGTATTTGGTTAAGTTTGACAAAAAGTCAAACTTGGTCGGGTCAAAGTCAACGGAAAAGTCAACGGGGTCGGGTTGGGTATCCGACAGTTTTTCTAAGTTATATAATCATATATGAGCATGTTGGCCAAGTTTCATGTTAATCGGAGGTCCGTAGCATAGCAAACATTTTACGTCAAAAGATCAAAGCAAACAGCCCATTTTAGTGTATCAGGACGGTGTCCCAAAAATCAGGACGGGGTCCTGATATGAAGAGTGGGATGGCGTCCCAATTGTCAGAACGGCGTCCCAATATGAAGGGTGGGACGGTGTCTAGGTGGTTGGGACGGCGTCCCAAAAGGCTTACAGGTCTTGTTTGCAGAAAACACAAGGCACGAGCCAAACTTCAATCAATCCTAGTTTATGATCCGCAAACAATCAAGACATGTATTTTATATCACCGGAAAGCTCTTTCGACAAGGAACACAACTAGATACATTTCCTAAATCAAATTTATCATTTTAGACAACAAAAATCTCGTCGAAAGTTCGTTAAACGTTCCAAAACAAGGTTTCAAGTTCATCAATTGCAATTCAAGTTTCGGGAATCCAATTTATACATATGATATGCCGTTTTGAAGGTAATGAAACATGTAATACAACTAAACACTTACTAACAACATTTCATGGCATTCAAATCATCAAAAGTTCATTTAAAGTCTATCAAACTCTAACGAAAATTCACAAAAATCAATAGTCAAGAGTTTGATGTTTCCTTAATCAACCTATACATCAAAACGAAGCTAAAGATACTAGTAACACTTTTAAAACATGCACTTTAACAATCTAACAACATTTGATCATCCAAAATCAAGGATTTAGCAAGCAATTTTCATAATGAACTAGTTACTCCCAAAAACAACAAATCGAGCATACAAATTACATACACGACATCACAATGAGCCATAGACACCAATTAACATACTTTTAAGTCAAGAACACGAATTTAAAGAAATCTAGTGTTTAAGAAATGTTACCCAAAATCGAAGTGGTTAGCATCAAATCGAAGAGGATGATGAGAGGATCAAGAATATGTAGTTTGTTTGGATTGAAGCTCGCTTGAACGGATTTGGATGATGATTTAAGGTTTGAATGTTGAGAGAGTTTGAAAGTATCAAAAAGGAAGAAGGAGGTGAAATGAATGGATGGAGGAGAAGGGTTGACTAGTTGACCTAGTCACTAGTTTGACCCTTTGGCGACTTTAGTCCTTCGAGTTCAAATCGGGTGCGGGATATAACCAAACGATTTATTTTAAGTTACACGGGAGTACGGGAGATATTGAAATCCGATAACGAGAATATTTAAAACGTTACATAACAAAGGATACGAATCTAGATACGAAGGGTATTATTTAAAAAGAAAAAGACGGGCGTTAAAATAATTTAACGGAAAAATGCGGGATGTTACATTATCCACACCTCAAAAGAAATTTCGTCCCGAAATTTAGTTGGAAGTAGTAGTCGATATCTCTTACTCGAGACTTTACGTTGTCAGTGTTATGAATAAGTGAAGGCACGTCCTTGAGTGTTCTCATGAATTTGGATAGTTAGGGTATTTCGTTGTATTAAGGTTCGGTTTTTACGATACCTGGTTTCAACTGGTTTTCCTATGAAGAGAAGTTTGTCATCGATAGTTGATGTATCTAGCAGGATTGCACGTTCCTGTTCCGTAGGACACGTTTCTAAGTTTGTTACATGGTACACAGGGTAAGCGGAAACTTAATTGAGTCAGAAGTTCCAAACGGTAGGAAGCGGTTCCAATACGCCCCAAGGTTTCAAAAGGGTTAACGTGTCGCGAGTTTAACTTTCCCTGATTCCTGAAACGGATTACACCTTTCCAAGGTGCGGGTTCTCAATATTACACTGTTACAGGGATTTTGTGAGGTTTTCATCTAAGTTTGGTATAACTCTTTTGGTGACTATGGGTTGTCTCGAGCCCTTCTCGGACTTGAATGATCTCAATTGTTGTTTCTTGATTGAGTTCAGATTCTGTGTTTTGTTTGCCACATGCGTTGGTTAAATGAACAGGGGTACGACATTAGCGGTCATATAGGGTTTCGGAAAGTGCGGGTGAACACACGAGTGGTAACTACTGTTGTACGAGTGATCTACTAAAGGTGACAATACGAGTTTGTGACATGTCTTTCCAAGACGTAAATCGTTCGTTTGCTCGGTTCATCGGTTTGTGGGTGGTACGTGGTACTCATGTCTAAGCGGGTCTCCAGGGTTTCTTGTAAAACTAGAAGTGAAACGAGTATTTCGATACGGGATAATCGACAAGGATACACCGTGTTGGAATAGAATCTCTTAAGATATGTTTGAACAAGTTAGTTAGGGTTCAAAAAAAAAAATGTTCGTTAGGACTATTCACCCTCGTGGCGAATACTAATGTAATGTGAGGAGTTTCTCTATCCATGGAGAAATGTTACAAGGAGTTTCCTTAAACGGAAATGCGAGCGATAAAGATAGGAGTGAAATGAGGACTGAGAATAGGATGAGCTTACATCTCGAGGTCGCCATAACGTGCCTCTAGTTGTCGAAAATTGAAGTCTGGAAGAGAAACAAGATAGTACACGTAATTGTATAGTTCGGGGTTGAATAATAGTTGGCCGATTATCAGAAACACAAGGACGTTAAGTCAAAGAAGAGTGAAGTATCGTTGGATTGTGTGTTATCTTAAATTCCAGTAATATCAGACAGTAACGGTGAAATAACAGAGGTATGTGTGTGGTACGTGATGACGAGAAAGTTGATCGGATCTACAGTTTAGTATTCGAATTCTTCGTGCAAAATAACGAATTTTTGTTACGTTAATTTTGAGTCGAGAGAGTATGCCTTTCGGCGTTCATGTAGAAATATTTCCATGTTTGAGTTCCATCTGTTGCTATACGATTTTAACTAGAAATGTTGGTGTGAAGAATCACGCTCAAGGTTCGAACACGGAGAGGTTTAAAGTTTTCCCTTAGTGAGTTAATGAGTTGAAAAGTCGGGTAACACGAGAAAAGTCAGAAATGAATCTTCGGTGATAACAGGCGAGATCTAAGATTTTACGAATACAAGTCTGAGTTGAGAGAGTTTCATGATTACGTGTGGCTTGATTTCGAGATTGATTGTAATGCCTTGACCATTAACATCATGGTCTAGAAAATTTGACTTCGTTTAACAGAAATTCTCACTCGGAGAATTTGGTATAGAGTTGCTCTTTTCTCAAAGTTCGAGCGTAAGATGATGATGTTGTTCGTTTGCCTTCTTTACTTGAATAAGTTAAGATGTCATCTATAAATATGATAACAGATTTGTCTAGATAAGTTGCATACGTGGTTTAGGAGGTTCATGAATACGGACGGAGTCCTAAATAAATCAAACGGTACTAAGAGGGATTTACAACTAACGTTGCGAGCTCGGAAAATGGCTTAGGAGACATCGTCTCCCTTAACCCCCAATTGATGATAACCAGAATGGAGGTCGATTTGGAATACACGGGATCCACGCAAATAATCATGAGGTAATGGATACGAGGAAGAGAGTATTGGTTTCCAACCGAAAGTTACTTAGTTCACAATAATCTATACATAAATGTAGGGCAACAATTTCTCCTTAATGAATAGGTTTTGAGTTCCTTAGTTCTATAGGTGTCGAGTCCCATTTCTTAACGCATATCCTCCGATAAAATTTATAGGCACACAATATTTTCCGTCGGTCACTTAAATCGTCTAAGTAGTATCTGGGGGAAAGAGGTGGAATATAAAGAGCACGAGTCAAATCCTTGGTTATAAAACGTCTAACGGTACTCGAATCGAATAAGTATGAAATATACGGTTTGTTGTGAAGAAACGTACCCGTGACTAGTCCATCATCGTCTCGGGCATCCTAGGTGTCGATGTTGTAAGTTCAACGGCGCGCGTTGGTTTTTGCTTTATTCTTTGGGCATTCATTCCTAAAATGACCCGATTGGCCACATTTGTAGCAAATACTCGGCTTTGGTGCGTCGGGCCCCTTTTGAGTGACGGGGGCGGTACTTCCACAATACTTGGCAATATGACCACTACCTTGGCACCGATGGCAAATTAGCTTGCCACATTCACCAAAATGATGCTTGTGGCATTTGTTGCAAAAAGGTCGTGTCCCGGCATAACTTTTCTTGCCGACGGGGGTGAGAGGTTCCTTGGCAAAGTTGTTGTTGTAGTTGCTCGATTGGGGGGCTTCCCATTTTCTTTTGTTGTCACCCGACTCATCCTCGGCTTTAGGTGCCGGCACTTCAATCTCGTCTACCGTTTCGATCAATTGACGGGCCATATTCAGGGCCTCTTGGTGATTACTGGGTTTGGATGACATTACTCCTTGTTTGATGCTCTTGGGAAGACCATCCATGTAAAGTTCAACCCTTAGAGGTTCGGGGGTCACGAGGTTTGGGCACATCAAGGATAGCTCAGAAAATCGTTGATTATATGCCTTTAGGTCATTCCCGACCGCTTTTAAAGTTCTTAGTTCGTGTTCGAGCTTACGGGTCTCTTCGCGCGGGAAGTATTCGGTGATCATCTTTTTCTTTAAGTCGGCCCATGAGAGAGTGTGAGCTTCATCGATACCCACCGACAGCACATACGTATTCCACCATGTGAGGGCGATACCGGCGAAAGTGTGGGTGGAATATTTGACTTTGTCTTGGTCCCGACAACCGCTTATGCTAAAAACGGCTTCTGTTTGCTCAAACCATCGGGTGAGCACAACCGGTCCTCCGGTCCCATCGAAGGTGTGAGGTTTGCACCCCATGAAAGTTTTGTAGGAGCAACCCTCGTTTGAATTACTGACTCCATGGTTGTTGTGGTTGTGGTTGTTATTGATGTCGGAGGAGATACTAGCCATAACCGCACCTATGGCGGTGGCTATCATGCGTTGAAAAGCTTGTTCGGAAGTTTCATTACGTGGCCCGCGACGGGGAGGCATTGTTCCTTCAAGACACAAGAATATCGTTGATTAGTATTCTCAATAATACTAATCATGATAGGGAATGATGATGTAGAGAAAATTTTCCTTGACTCGCCTTAAATTCTTTATGTCATAATGTCAGAATGTCCATATGAATCACCGTAATATAATCCCGGAAATTATATTACCCTGATTCTCATGTGCATTTAACATTACCTCATAAAGTCAAGGTGGCGCGTCAACAAAATTTATCAACGTAAGATCAAGATCGAATACGAGTTAGATATGATAGAAGAGTTCGAGTATAGATGCACAAATAGTCAAGTAATTCCTACTTCAGTCTATATGCCAGTTGTAGTCTAGATTCACCTATGTACCCTATGACACGGGGTGGACACAAATGAACTCTAAATCCCTACAACCAAGGCTCTGATACCACTTGTAGCGACCCCGACAAATCGTCAAGTGACGGCGTCGACTACGTAGGTCCCATTACCTGGTCATAAGTCTTTAAAACAGACGTTTGACCCAAAATATGTCGCATCCATTCAAGTGTAAAGATTATTTCAAAGTTTACAAAGATAATTGACCACAAGTTAAGTTACAACGTTAAGTACAAATGAAAACTATGCGACCCAGTTTAAATAAGTTCAAAAGATGCTCCAAAATGCATGTATACTCGACATCCAAGAAAGTATCAAAAGAGTGCGGAAGCATGTATCACTAAGCATTCAAAACCTGAGAAAACATAGAAGAATCTGTCAACGAAAACGTTGGTGAAATCATAGGTTTAGTAAGTATTAAACGTTGTTTTTGAACCACAAGATTTTGTATTTCCATAACGTAGATTATCCAAATCATTTGCATTCCAAAAGTGTTGTTATACGCGAGCACTCAATTACCAAAACTTAACCAACGTTACCCCATCACACAGTGCTAGAACCCACACTAAAACACAAAAATATATTTCATCCGCATAACGGTAGCGAACCGTCCGAATGAGGGTTTGTTAAACCCGTATGGCCACACAATATAAGTTCTCGCTTACACCCTGCAAGTGTAACTAATGATAATCGAATTGAGGCATTTTTGTTCTAACTCGCACGTGGAATGTTTGTTTTCACACTTGTGTTCAAAACATAAAAGTAAGTAGTACAAGATGTAACAAAGTATATGTTTTCTCAGCCCACGATTTAAAAGTATAAAAGTTGTTGAAAAGGTGGGACTATGATCTCACCTTGAGCGCGAGAGTTAATAAAGTACTTCAACAAGTAAACGCGTGCAAAGATAAAGCTAGTCTTGACCTAAACATATAGGTTATATCAATATCGGTAAGCACAAACGGTCAAAGATGTTCAATTAGTCCTATGGCTCGTTACGACTCGATTATATTAACATGTGAATCAACTAGTCAAGTTTCATGCAAGTTACAAGTAAATAATCATGTTAGAAAGGTTGCATAAGTATTTGGTTAAGTTTGACAAAAAGTCAAACTTGGTCGGGTCAAAGTCAACGGAAAAGTCAACGGGGTCGGGTTGGGTATCCGACAGTTTTTCTAAGTTATATAATCATATATGAGCATGTTGGCCAAGTTTCATGTTAATCGGAGGTCCGTAGCATAGCAAACATTTTACGTCAAAAGATCAAAGCAAACAGCCCATTTTAGTGTATCAGGACGGTGTCCCAAAAATCAGGACGGGGTCCTGATATGAAGAGTGGGACGGCGTCCCAATTGTCAGAACGGCGTCCCAATATGAAGGGTGGGACGGCGTCTAGGTGGTTGGGACGGCGTCCCAAAAGGCTTACAGGTCCTGTTTGCAGAAAACACAAGGCACGAGCCAAACTTCAATCAATCCTAGTTTATGATCCGCAAACAATCAAGACATGTATTTTATATCACCGGAAAGCTCTTTCGACAAGGAACACAACTAGATACATTTCCTAAATCAAATTTATCATTTTAGACAACAAAAATCTCGTCGAAAGTTCGTTAAACGTTCCAAAATAAGGTTTCAAGTTCATCAATTGCAATTCAAGTTTCGGGAATCCAATTTATACATATGATATGCCGTTTTGAAGGTAATGAAACATGTAATACAACTAAACACTTACTAACAACATTTCATGGCATTCAAATCATCAAAAGTTCATTTAAAGTCTATCAAACTCTAACGAAAATTCACAAAAATCAATAGTCAAGAGTTTGATGTTTCCTTAATCAACCTATACATCAAAACGAAGCTAAAGATACTAGTAACACTTTTAAAACATGCACTTTAACAATCTAACAACATTTGATCATCCAAAATCAAGGATTTAGCAAGCAATTTTCATAATGAACTAGTTACTCCCAAAAACAACAAATCGAGCATACAAATTACATACACGACATCACAATGAGCCATAGACACCAATTAACATACTTTTAAGTCAAGAACACGAATTTAAAGAAATCTAGTGTTTAAGAAATGTTACCCAAAATCGAAGTGGTTAGCATCAAATCGAAGAGGATGATGAGAGGATCAAGAATATGTAGTTTGTTTGGATTGAAGCTCGCTTGAACGGATTTGGATGATGATTTAAGGTTTGAATGTTGAGAGAGTTTGAAAGTATCAAAAAGGAAGAAGGAGGTGAAATGAATGGATGGAGGAGAAGGGTTGACTAGTTGACCTAGTCACTAGTTTGACCCTTTGGCGACTTTAGTCCTTCGAGTTCAAATCGGGTGCGGGATATAACCAAACGATTTATTTTAAGTTACACGGGAGTACGGGAGATATTGAAATCCGATAACGAGAATATTTAAAACGTTACATAACAAAGGATACGAATCTAGATACGAAGGGTATTATTTAAAAAGAAAAAGACGGGCGTTAAAATAATTTAACGGAAAAATGCGGGATGTTACAACCGGGATCTCAACCTAGAGATAAAATGTACGATCAGATGTTGTCTAATAGACATAAGCATGGTAACTATACCAATGATAATGGTTTTCTGAAAGAAATTCCATTTTCGGAAAGGTTACTATCTATGGAAAGTTTTCACTTTTAGTAACTTTCCAATTATAGAAAGTTCAGGTTATAATCTTTAACAAGACGTTGTACGACAATCTCAAATCTCGTTGCTATCATACAAGTCACTTGAATGATCAGTTGTTACCGGTTGGCCCAGGATCTCTTGACCAAAATCTATGTTTGGCATTCGAGATCCACAAGCATCCCATAATGGTACCAAGGATCACCCTAGGCCTTAAGTAGCGTTGAGGTTCATATATAGTGCACATTATCTTGATTATAACCTTGGTGATAATAACGATAGTAATAATAATAATAATTGAAAATGGAAACATCACTCACGTAACAATATTGTGACTCAATATTGCAGGAAAAAGTATGCATATGTAACGGACATTACAAATGCTAGGTTGACCTCATGAACAATACCCATAACCTCCATAGATATAACCTATACTTTCCTTAGCTCTATCCCGCTCATAAAACCAGTTTTGAAATGACCCGCTCATGACTTCGTCGTAGTATTTTATGTATAAATAATAATATGTTATAATTCAGTAGGCTTATAACTACCTTTAGTGGTTTGATTCTTGATTAAGAATACTAATAATGAAGTGTAAGAACAAATATGATAATGGAGAGAAAGAAAGAAACACTTTGTAAGTGTGAGAAATGGTGCAAGTTTAATGCTTGCATTCATGAGTATTTATAGCCTAAAATTTCAATATAAAAATACATACTTTATGTACCAAAATTGACTATATGTATACTAGTTTATAATTTTATTTTTAGTCAACATAAGGATGTACTAGTTTATACTTTTTTTTTAATTTTTATTTATTTTTAGTCAACATAAGGATGTATTTGTTTAGGATTCTTTTTAGTCTCATTATTATTATTATTATTATTATTATTATTATTATTATTATTATTATTATTATTATTATTATTATTATTATTATTATTATTATTATTATTATTATTATTATTATTATTACATTTACTACATGATAAATATTATTTTCTTTTTACTAATTCATTATATATATATATATATATATATATATATATATATATATATATATATATATATATATATATATTAATTTCGAAATATATATTTGAAATATTTATTTAATATTTAGTTTTTCAAAATCAATTATATTTTAAAGTTTATTTTAAAATCGTTTAAATAATAGAAATTATTATAACACGTAACGTTTTTAATTAATATATATATATATATATATATATATATATATATATATATATACATAAAATTGTTCGTGAATCGTCGGAATCATATAAAAGTTAGGTTTAAATTTAGTCGGAAATTTCCGGGTTGTCATAGTACCTACCCGTTAAAAGAAATTTCGTCCCGAAATTTAGTTGTTGCCATCATTGTTTGTAAACAGGTGAGGATATTTCCGTTTTATTTGGTCTTCACGTTCCCAGGTATGCTCGGGGCCTTTCGTGAATTTCAACGGATAGAATATTGTTCTGTTTCAAGCGTTTAAATCATACGAACCATAATTTCTATAGGTTCTTCTATGAAGTGCATTTTATCATTAATGCGGAGGCTATCTAATGGATTAGCAAGAGTGTCATTTGATTGGGTTATCCTCAAAAGAGATGATGGTGCTATACAAGCATTTCAGTAAACTGAACACATGAAATGTGTTATGAATAGTATTGAGCTCATTTAAAACCTTGAGCGTTTATGCCACAATATTGGGGCAGATAAGACACAGAGGAGTTCGTGAAAATCACAGTCATTAAATTTGATAGAGATCGTCATTTTTTACAACAAGAATATTGTAATGATGAATATGAGTTGAAAAATAGAGTTTTATCACCTTTGAATAATATGGATAAAATAATTCGATTACTCAAAGAGTACGAGTGAAGCTATCACAAAAGAGTGAAATGAGGTAATAAAGTTTTGTCTTAACTTTTGACGTAGTCATAGTTGACTTCCGGAATTTAAGGGATTTAAAGAAATCTTCGTAAATCTTTATAAGATTTGATTCTCCGGTAATTAAGGAAATTGGGATTTTCTTTGATTAAATGCGGTAAATTTTCTCGATTGCTGTGTCTGAAATTTCGCTATAAATTAGCTTTTTCCGTTCCATTATCTTTACCACTTCTATACTTTCTTCCTCAATTCAAACTTCCAAAAGATTAAGGAAATGCTTAATCCAGTTCTGATCCTTGTTATTATATTGACCATATATACAGTCATTCTTCTTTTTCATTTACCACCAGAGGAATTTGTTTACTTCTATTATGCTCTAGGATTTATTGTGTTTTTAGTTCTCCCGTGTCTTTATATTGCTATACGCATTGATATACATGATTTGTAATTTCGGTGTTGTTATCGGGCTTTATATTTTCCCTTATATATTGGAGCTCTATGTTCTTGTTTTCTCTTCTCGACTTTAAGTAAAGCGAGTTATGGTCCAAAATTCGTAGATATGAATTTTGGGATGATCATAATATACTAAGTAGAAAGAAATGTAGTAGCACGATTTGACTTGTTAAATTACCAAAATTACTGAGGATAGAACTATCAAGAATGTATTTTCTTGATATGTTCAGAGATTAAGTAGAATGTAAGAGTCGTGTAACATGGCAAATGATGATTATAAAGTCTATGAATCATCATCTTCCATTAAAAATTTAGCATGACTTACTGTAATATAATCACGTTGGCCTGACGTCATTATATTATACTAACTCATGCTTCAATTTCCAACACTTCTTCAAAACATTCATAATTTATACTTGAATGTTACAAAAATATAGAAACTAAAACAGTTTCCTTTATGATATCGCAAATAGATAATTAATTGCGGACAAGAATAGTTATGAAGATATCTTCAGAAATATTGAGGATATTTATGATGATATTTTGGAATTTCTAAGTTCGAAAGTTGATGAAGAAATTTTTTTCGCAAGTTTTTAACATGACTTCGGAGCAAGATATTCTCTAAAGATTTCATCGGATCCAGAATTACCTGGATTCTTTGAATATAGGGTTTGGTCCTTATATTTGTCCTTGGTCTTCTCCATGGTTAGCTCAATCCGTTTTTCAGTTCCAAATTTTCCTTTGAGCTTTTCCAACGTACCATTCTTTATTATCAAACTTTTGGCCCTTAAGACCATCTACAATTTTGTTGTTTCCTCTGCATTTAATGCAGCCATATTTGTATCATCGGTTATCAATCCGAGATGGTTTCAAGAAATTTTGTTTTTAGATGATTAAACGCTGATTGTAATCGTCAACGGATCTAATGGTTGACGAATAGACGTTGTTGATTTCAAAGGTAATGAATGATAATTTCGGTGGTTTGATGTGATAATTCATCATAGAATACGAATGAATATAATTCAAGAATGTAGTGATCTTTAGGAAGATAACACCTGCTAAAGCTTTACTTGGATTCTGATATATCAAAATCAGAATATGTAATTGAAACTGGTTGTTCTTTAGTGAACGGATACATATATCTTGTGATTGTAAGTAGTATATTTACTGACTACTGAATCAGAATTGAAGAATGTACAATGTAACATATTAATGTGAAATATAAATATTTCTCGGTTATTACCTACTCGTTAAAATATTTTCACAATTAACAGTTTGTACAAAAGAGTTTTTAATTACAATCTTTATGAAGATATATATTCATATATATTATCTTCAGATGTAATCATGGATTTAATGAGTTAATATAATATTAAACTCATTTGATTTGCGGTTGAAACGAGAATAAATAATCTCCAAAACCTTAGAGATTTCATAATTGTCGCGGAATATTTCACTAATGAAGTTATGAATCAATACTTCATCGTTCATTGTTATTGATATACCTTGGTATATGATGTTGATGCTCATGAAATTCTTATGAAATTCACAAGGCATGAATGATGTTTTCTAGAAAGTTTCGAGTACATCGAAAACAGAAGTGTAAAATCAAACATGTATTTGAATAATACTTAGTTTATTATGAAATGGAGTTTATTGTGCTGAAGCAGTGATTAACGATTGTTAAGTCATTAACGAAGGATGTACATTATAGCATATTAGTGATATGAATTAACCAAGTAGTACATACTAGTTAAAATTCACACGTAATAGCTTAGTACAAAAAGATTTATTATTGTTCCAAATCATATATATATATATATATATATATATATATATATATATATATATATATATATATATATATATATATATATATATATAAAGTATACATATATAATTCTTCAGGAAGAATGAGTCAATACATCTTAACTCGTTATTACTAATATTCCTTGGTATCTATGGGGCGTATGATGTTGATGTTCGAGGTACCGAGTGCGATGTTGAGGCGTGGGATGCGGATGTTGTTGTTGATGAAGCTGATGCTGTTGGGTGATGCTGATAGTACTGGTGGTGATGGTTATGCTGCTGATGCTTGTAGAATTCGCACCATATTCTCCAGAGTCACCACTCGAGCGCGAAGCTCGTTGACTTCTGCTATTATTTCGGGATGATTTGCGGTTCGGACAAGCGGATGAATAAGATCTAGAATTCTAGATATTATATACTCGTGGCGGGATATCCTAGAAATGAGGATGAAAATAGTGTTCCGAACGGGTTCGCCGGTAAGTGCTTCAGGTTCTTCACCAATAGGGCAATGTAGTGGGTGAAAAGGATCACCTTCTTCACTTCTCCATTGACTAAGTCGACTACGAACCCATCTCCAATTCATCCAAAATAGATGATGGCTAATTGGTTCGTTTGTTTCGGTTACGCTGCCGTTGGAGCTCGAGGAATCAAGTGAGTAATCCATATTATGTGATTGGAATTAGGGTTTGATATGAAATGAGTGTTGGATACTGAATGATATATTCGTCTCCTTGAATACGTATATATAGCAAAAAGATTTTCGTGATTTACGGAGGAAATTTAGGAAAAGTGTTAGACAAAGTCTATTGGGATAGATATGATAAGATATGATTTGTCTATACTCCAATAATGGCAGTATGACGTGTCGAGATCATAAAATGATAAGCATGTAATCTAAAAATCTTTCGATTAAAGACTTTCAATTCGTATACTGTGATAACCCAATGACATTTTCTGGTTTGCAAACCGATACATAAAGGCATAAGGCATATAGGTACGTGATATATAACAGGGAGTTATATACTTTTGATTATGAATAGTAACAAATATAGGAGTTTCAAAATCATGGATAATATTTCATGCAATACATTTGTAATACACAAAATCATGATAAATGACATAGGAATGTCAAGAATTTCAGAAATCTTGGTGTCGTATTTAAATGCGGTGGCGTAATTGGATAATACTTAGGAGAGTGAGCAGAGTTCTTAGATTTGCTCGACATTCTAAGATAAGTAAAGTTTCTAAAGTATAGTGTAGCATTTATCAATTAAAGGCAACAATTAAAGGCACTATGGTCAAGGAAAGTTGTAGTCCTACATTGCTAAGGTACCTATTTGTATAAGGCACACATAAAATGCAATCCTGGTTCTCTACAACAACACTGCTCTGATACCAATCTGTGACAAACCCCCAAATAGGGCCTGGGGTATTTGTGACTAATTATATCAAATCATAGTTGTATAAACGAGAACGACTCTATATGAGACGTTATATTAAGTTTTGCAGCGGAAGATAAATAAGTTACATTGTATATAATGAACAACGCATTAAATGTCTTTAGTTGATATGATATGTGCTGAAGACTCCAAGCATAGCAAGCAATTATCATTAGTTTAGCAAATGCAAGTCTTTAAAATCATCCATGAATGACTCGTTGAAATGTTGCTTTCAATTATCAAATATACAGCGAAAACAATACTTAAGTACCTGAGAATAAAATATGCTTAAAAAATCAACACTAGGTTGAGTGAGTTCATAGGTTTGTCATAAATAATAATTTCAATAATAGTGTTAGACCACAAGATTTAATATATAAAGTAGATCTCGCAGATCCAAAAGTTATGCCAGTTCGTGATATTTAGACTAAACGTTCAAGTTTGCCCCAATGACAAGTTGTGTCTATACTTGTCCAATTAGTAGATCACGCAGATCCAAAAGTTATTCATAAGCTTGTCTCACATGGACCAATTAGTAGATCACGCAGATCCAAAAGTTGTTCATAGTTTGCCCCAAAGACAAGTTGTGTTTATACTTGTCGGTTAGGGACTTAGTCGGATATAGCCGGGTATAGCATAGTTTAAAGTTGGTACTTGTGTCTAGCGTGTAAAACAGTTATAAAAGTTGTGCATGTATTCTTAGCCCAAAAATATATAAAAAGGGAGCTATGAAAACTCACAAAAACAGTTTAAAAAGGGGACTATGAAAACTCACGAAAAATCAGTTTTAGTATTTGTATTCATTTCATAAAAACAGTTATAAAAGTAGTGCATGTATTCTCAGCCCAAAAATATAGATAAAAAGGGAACTATGAAAACTCACACAAAATAGCATTTGAAGTATTCCTTGAAAGGAATGAAATGAATGGAAATAAGTGACCGGGATCTCAACCTAGAGATAGAATGTACGATCAGATGTTGTCTAATAGACATAAGTATGGTAACTATACCAATGATAATGGTTTTCTGAAAGAAATTCCATTTTCGGAAAGGTTACTATCTATGGAAAGTTTCCACTTTTAGTAACTTTCCAATTATAGAAAGTTTGGGTTATAATCTTTAACAAGACGTTGTACGACAATCTCAAATCTCGTTGCTATCATACAAGTCACTTGAATGATCAGTTGTTACCGGTTGGCCCAGGATCTCTTGACCAAAATCTATGTTTGGCATTCGAGATCCACAAGTGTCCCATAATGGTACCAAGGATCACCCTAGGCCTTAAGTAGCGTTGAGGTTCATATATAGTGCACGTTATCTTGATTATAACCTTGGTGATAATAATGATAGTAATAATAATAATAATAATAATAATAATAATAATAATAATAATAATAATTGAAAATGGAAACATCACTCACGTATCAATATTGTGACTCAATATTGCAGGAAAAAGTACACAGATGTAACGAACATTACAAATGCTAGGTTGACCTCACGAACAATACCCATAACCTCCATAGCTATAACCCATACTTTTCTTAGCTCTATCTCGCTCATAAAACCCGTTTTGAAATGACCCGCTCATGACTTCGTCGTAGTATTTTATGTATAAATAATAATATGTTATAATTTAGTAGGCTTATAACTACCTTTAGTGATTTGATTCTTGATTAAGAATACTAATAATGAAGTGTAAGAACAAAGATGATAATGGAGAGAAAGAAAGAAACACTTTGTAAGTGTGAGAAATGGTGCAAGTTTAATGCTTGCATTCATGAGTATTTATAGCCTAAAATTTCAATATAAAAATACATACTTTATGTACCAAAATTGACTATATGTATACTAGTTTATAATTTTATTTTTAGTCAACATAAGGATGTACTAGTTTATACTTTCCTTTTTTTTTTAATTTTTAGTCAACATAAGGATGTATTTGTTTAGGATTCTTTTTAGTCTCTTTATTATTATTATTATTATTATTATTATTATTATTATTATTATTATTATTATTATTATTATTATTATTATTATTATTATTATTATTATTATTATTATTATTATTATTATTATTATTATTATTATTATTATTATTATTATTAATTATTATTACATTTACTACATGATAAGTATTATTTTCTTTTTACTAATTCATTACATTGATATATATATATATATATATATATATATATATATATATATATATATATATATATATATATATATATATATATATATATATATATATTTCGAAATATATATTTGAAATATTTATTTAATATTTAGTTTTTCAAAATCAAATATATTTTAAAGTTTATTTTAAAATCGTTTAAATAATAGAAATTATTATAACACGTAACATTTTTAATTAATATATATAAATTTACACAAAATTGTTCGTGAATCGTCGGAATCATATAAAAGTTAGGTTTAAATTTAGTCAGAAATTTCCGGGTTGTCATAACGGTCGACCGTGTGTCTGACCGTGGATGCCCTGTACCAACGACTGCACATTTTTCTCAAAACTGTCATCTGCGGTCAACCTCACGGCAGACCGTGGTGCGACCGTAGTTTTCTCTGTAACCAAATTCATCCACTTTAAGATAGACCACTTTGAGTCATCTATAATTTACAAAACCTTTTTAAACACACTTATAATAGTTGTCTTCTTTGTTTTCAAAAGAGTTTTTAACCAAAAGATGTTAATCTTGATTAATCACACCTAATAACACCTTAATGACAATTTAACTTGAAATAAGATTACACACACAAGTGTTATATCTTTATATACTATTACATAATGTCATTTAAATATACTAATAATGGTCATTAAAGTCCTAATTAAAGAGGTGCTCTCCCATTAGTTTTAAGTACCATTGTATGTATGTAAATGTAATTAGTTCAAGCTAGTCAAGGTTGTAACAAGGATCATTAAGTTCCAACTAGATTCAAACTAGTTCATTTAAGATGTAACAATGTTCCAAAGAGCAAGATACTTCCATCAAGAAAAGACAAGTTGGTGAAGACATGGGTATGAGGTTTGGAATGTAGTGATGTATATTTGTGATTAGTGCAACTAGTCAAAATGTTCTCAAACTAGCTCAATGGAGTTGTAACAAGGTTCCAATGGGGAAGATACTTCCATCAAAGATGAAGACAAGGGTTTAAATATTTGGGGAATGAAGTTTGAGATGACCCGTCCTAATCTATAAGAACGAATACAATAACATATGGTTACATTGCGAGGTATTTGACCTCTATATGATACATTTTACAAACATTGCATTCATTTTTAAAAGACAAACTTTCATTACAATGAAAGTTGACAGGCATGCATACCATTTCATAATATCCAACTATAAATGACCTAATCTGTCATTTACTTAATAATAATATTTATTGAACTCAACGACTTGAATGCAACGTCTTTTGAAATATGTCATGAATTGTAGTGACCCGAACTTTTCCATGTTTATATATATATATATTAAATGAAATTGTTATTTACATGATTAAGTGTTTCCAACATGTTAAGCAATCAAACTTGTTAAGACTTGATTAATTGAAATAGGTTTCATATAGACAATTGACCACCCAAGTTGACCGGTGATTCACGAACGTTAAAACTTGTACTATATGATGACATATATATGGATATATATATAGTTAACATGATATTATGATAAGTAAACATATCATTAAGTATATTAACAATGAACTACATATGTAAAAACAAGACTACTAACTTAATGATTTTGAAACGAGACATATATGTAACGATTATCGTTGTAACGACATTTAATGTATATATATCATATTAAGAGATATTAATACATCATAATATCATGATAATATAATAATTTAAAATCTCATTTGATATTATAAACATTGGGTTAACAACACTTAACAAGATCATTAACCTAAAGGTTTCAAAACAACACTTACATGTAACGACTAACGATGACTTAACGACTCAGTTAAAATGTATATACATGTAGTATTTTAATATGTATTCATACACTTTTGAAAGACTTCAATACACTTATCAAAATACTTCTACTTAACAAAAATGCTTAAAATTACATCCTCGTTCAGTTTCATCAACAATTCTACTCGTATGCACCCGTATTTGTACTCGTACAATACACAGCTTTTAGATGTATGTACTATTGGTATATACACTCCAATGATCAGCTCTTAGCAGCCCATGTGAGTCACCTAACACATGTGGGAACCATCATTTGGCAACTAGCATGAAATATCTCATAAAATTACAAAAATATGAGTAATCATTCATGACTTATTTACATGAAAACAAAATTACATATCCTTTATATCTAATCCATACACCAACGACCAAAAACACCTACAAACACTTTCATTCTTCAATTTTATTCATCTAATTGATCTCTCTCAAGTTCTATCTTCAAGTTCTAAGTGTTCTTCATAAATTCCAAAAGTTCTAGTTTCATAAAATCAAGAATACTTCCAAGATTGCAAGTTTACTTCCAAGTTTTCTAAATCCATTCCAAGTAATCATCCAAGATCAAGAAACCTTTGTTACTTACAGTAGATTATCTTTATAATACAAGGTAATAATCATATTCAAACTTTAATTCAATTTCTATAATTATAACAATCTTATTTCGAGTGGAAATCCTACTTGAAATTGTTTTCGAGTCATGATTCTGCTTCAAGAACTTTCAAGCTATCCAAGGATCCTTTAAAGCTAGATCTATTTTTCTCATTTCCAGTAGGTTTATCCAAGGAACTTGAGGTAGTAATGATGTTCATAACATCATTCGATTCATACATATAAAGCTATCTTATTCGAAGGTTTAAACTTGTAATCACTAGAACATAGTTTAGTTAATTCTAAACTTGTTCGCAAATAAAAGTTAATCCTTCTAACTTGACTTTTAAAATCAACTAAACACATGTTCTATATCTATATGATATGCTAACTTAATGATTTAAAACCTGGAAACACGAAAAACACCGTAAAACCGAATTTACGCCGTCGTAGTAACACCGCGGGCTGTTTTGGGTTAGTTAATTAAAAACTATGATAAACTTTGATTTAAAAGTTGTTATTCTAGGAAAAAGATTTTTATTATGAACATGAAACTATATCCAAAAATTATGGTTAAACTCAAAGTGGAAGTATGTTTTCTAAAATGGTCATCTAGACGTCGTTCTTTCGACTGAAATGACTACCTTTACAAAAACAACTTGTAACTTATTTTTCCGACTATAAACCTATACTTTTTATGTTTATATTCATAAAATAGAGTTCAATATGAAACCATAGCAATTTGATTCACTCAAAACGGATTTAAAATGAAGAAGTTATGGGTAAAACAAGATTGGATAATTTTTCTCATTTTAGCTACGTGAAAATTGGTAACAAATCTATTCCAACTATAACTTAATTAACTTGTATTATATATTATGTAATCTTGAGATACCATAGACACGTATACAATGTTTCGACCTATCATGTCGACACATCTATATATATTTCGGAACAACCATAGACACTCTATATGTGAATGTTGGAGTTAGCTATACAGGGTTGAGGTTGATTCTAAAATATATATAGTTTGAGTTGTGATCAATACTGAGATACGTATACACTGGGTCGTGGATTGATTCAAGATAATATTTATCGATTTATTTCTGTACATGTAACTGTGGACAACTAGTTGTAGGTTACTAACGAGGACAGCTGACTTAATAAACTTAAAACATCAAAATATATTAAAAGTGTTGTAAATATATTTTGAACATACTTTGATATATATGTATATATTGTTATAGGTTCGTGAATCAACCAGTGGCCAAGTCTTACTTCCCGACGAAGTAAAAATCTGTAAAAGTGAGTTATAGTCCCACTTTTAAAATCTAATATTTTTGGGATGAGAATACATGCAGGTTTTATAAATGATTTACAAAATAGACACAAGTACGTGAAATTACATTCAATGGTTGAATTATCAAAATCGAATATGCCCCTTTTTATTAAGTCTGGTAATATAAGAATTAGGGAACAGACACCCTAATTGACGCGAATTCTAAAGATAGATCTATTGGGCCTAACAAACCCCATCCAAAGTACCGGATACTTTAGTACTTCGAAATTTATATCATATCCGAAGGGTGTCCCGGAATGATGGGGATATTCTTAAATATGCATCTTGTTAATGTCGGTTACCAGGTGTTCACCATATGAATGATTTTTATCTCTATGTATGGGATGTGTATTGAAATATGAAATCTTGTGGTCTATTGTTACGATTTGATATATATAGGTTAAACCTATAACTCACCAATATTTTTGTTGATGTTTTAAGCATGTTTATTCTCAGGTGATTATTAAGAGCTTTCGCTGTCGCATACTTAAATAAGGACAAGATTTGGAGTCCATATTTGTATGATATTGTGTAAAAACTACATTCAAGAAACTGATTTCGATGTAACATATTTGTATTGTAAACCATTATGTAATGGTCGTGTGTAAACATGATATTTTAGATTATCATTATTTGATAATCTACGTAAAGCTTTTTAAACCTTTATTTATGAAATAAAGGTTATGGTTTGTTTTAAAAATGAATGCAGTCTTTGAAAAACGTCTCATATAGAGGTCAAAACCTCGCAACGAAATCAATTAATATGGAACGTTTTTAATCAATAAGAACGGGACATTTCAGTTGGTATTCGAGCGTTGGTCTTAGATGAAATGTCCCGTTCTTATTGATTAAAAACGTTCCATATTAATTGATGTCGTTGCGAGGTTTTGACCTCTATATGAGACGTTTTTCAAAGACTGCATTCATTTTAAAACAAACCATAACCTTTATTTCATTAATAAAGGTTTAAAAAGCTTTATGTAGATTATCAAATAATGATAATCTAAAATATCCTGTTTACACACGACCATTACATAATGGTTTACAATACAAATATGTTACAACAAAATAAGTTTCTTGAATGCAGTTTTTACACAATATCATACAAGCATGGACTCCAAATCTCGTCCTTATTTAAGTATGCGACAGCGGAAGCTCTTAATAATCACCTGAGAATAAACATACTTAAAACGTCAACAAAAATGTTGGTGAGTTATAGGTTTAACCTATATATATCAAATCATAATAATAGACCACAAGATTTCATATTTCAATACACATCCCATACATAGAGATAAAAATCATTCATATGGTGAACACCTGGTAACCGACATTAAC
This sequence comes from Rutidosis leptorrhynchoides, assembly GCF_046630445.1. Classification (NCBI taxonomy): domain Eukaryota; kingdom Viridiplantae; phylum Streptophyta; class Magnoliopsida; order Asterales; family Asteraceae; genus Rutidosis; species Rutidosis leptorrhynchoides. The sequence goes on from NC_092338.1 coordinate 200,750,481, forward strand.
AAAATGCATATATAAGAATATCCCCATCATTCCGGGACACCCTTCGGATATGATATAAATTTTGAAGTACTAAAGCATCCGGTACTTTGGATGGGGCTTGTTGGGCCCGATAGATCTATATTTAGGATTCGCGTCAATTAGGGTGTCTGTTCCCTAATTCTTAGATTACCAGACTTAATAAAAAGGGGCATATTCGATTTCGATAATTCAACCATAGAATGTAGTTTCACGTACTTGTGTCTATTTTGTAAATCATTTATAAAACCTGCATGTATTCTCATCCCAAAAATATTAGATTTTAAAAGTGGGACTATAACTCACTTTCACAGATTTTTACTTCGTCGGGAAGTAAGACTTGGCCACTGGTTGATTCACGAACCTATAACAATATATACATATATATCAAAGTATGTTCAAAATATATTTACAACACTTTTAATATATTTTGATGTTTTAAGTTTATTAAGTCAGCTGTCCTCGTTAGTAACCTACAACTAGTTGTCCACAGTTAGATGTACAGAAATAAATCAATAAATATTATCTTGAATCAATCCACGACCCAGTGTATACGTATCTCAGTATTGATCACAACTCAAACTATATATATTTTGGAATCAACCTCAACCCTGTATAGCTAACTCCAACATTCACATATAGAGTGTCTATGGTTGTTCCGAAATATATATAGATGTGTCGACATGATAGGTCGAAACATTGTATACGTGTCTATGGTATCTCAAGATTACATAATATACAATACAAGTTGATTAAGTTATGGTTGGAATAGATTTGTTACCAATTTTCACGTAGCTAAAATGAGAAAAATTATCCAATCTTGTTTTACCCATAACTTCTTCATTTTAAATCCGTTTTGAGTGAATCAATTTGCTATGGTTTCATATTGAACTCTATTTTATGAATCTAAACAGAAAAGTATAGGTTTATAGTCGAAAAAATAAGTTACAAGTCGTTTTTGTAAAGGTAGTCATTTCAGTCGAAAGAACGACGTCTAGATGACCATTTTAGAAAACATACTTCCACTTTGAGTTTAACCATAATTTTTGGATATAGTTTCATGTTCATAATAAAAATAATTTTCTCAGAATAACAACTTTTAAATCAAAGTTTATCATAGTTTTTAATTAATTAACCCAAAACAGCCCGCGGTGTTACTACGACGGCGTAAATCCAGTTTTACGGTATTTTTTGTGTTTCCAGGTTTTAAATCATTAAGTTAGCATATAATATAGATATAGAACATGTGTTTAGTTAATTTTAAAAGTCAAGTTAGAAGGATTAACTTTTGTTTGCGAACAAGTTTAGAATTAACTAAACTATGTTCTAGTGATTACGAGTTTAAACCTTCGAATAAGATAGTTTTATATATATGAATCGAATGATGTTATGAACATCATTACTACCTTAAGTTCCTTGGATAAACCTACTGGAAAAGAGAAAAATGGATTTAGCTTCAACGGATCCCTGGATGGCTCGAAGTTCTTGAAGCAGAATCATGACACGAAAACAAGTTCAAGTAAGATCATCACTTGAAATAAGATTGTTATAGTTATAGAAATTGAACCAAAGTTTGAATATGATTATTACCTTGTATTAGAATGATAACCTACTGTAAGAAACAAAGATTTCTTGAGGTTGGATGATCACCTTACAAGATTGGAAGTGAGCTAGCAAACTTGAAAGTATTCTTGATTTTATGAAACTAGAACTTTTGGAATTTATGAAGAACACTTAGAACTTGAAGATAGAACTTGAGAGAGATCAATTAGATGAAGAAAATTGAAGAATGAAAGTGTTTGTAGGTGTTTTTGGTCGTTGGTGTATGGATTAGATATAAAGGATATGTAATTTTGTTTTCATGTAAATAAGTCATGAATGATTACTCATATTTTTGTAATTTTATGAGATATTTCATGCTAGTTGCCAAATGATGGTTCCCACATGTGTTAGGTGACTCACATGGGCTGCTAAGAGCTGATCATTGGAGTGTATAGACCAATAGTACATACATCTAAAAGCTGTGTATTGTACGAGTACGAATACGGGTGCATACGAGTAGAATTGTTGATGAAACTGAACGAGGATGTAATTGTAAGCATTTTTGTTAAGTAGAAGTATTTTGATAAGTGTATTGAAGTCTTTCAAAAGTGTATAAATACATATTAAAACACTACATGTATATACATTTTAACTGAGTCGTTAAGTCATCGTTAGTCGTTACATGTAAGTGTTGTTTTGAAACCTTTAGGTTAACGATCTTGTTAAATGTTGTTAACCCAATGTTTATAATATCAAATGAGATTTTAAATTATTATATTATCATGATATTATCATGTATGAATATCTCTTAATATGATATATATACATTAAATGTCTTTACAACGATAATCGTTACATATATGTCTCGTTTAAAAATCATTAAGTTAATAGTCTTGTTTTTACATATGTAGTTCATTGTTAATATACTTAATGATAGGTTTACTTATCATAATATCATGTTAACTATATATATATCCATATATATGTCATCATATAGTTTTTACAAGTTTTAACGTTCGTGAATCACCGGTCAACTTGGGTGGTCAATTGTCTATATGAAACCTATTTCAATTAATCAAGTCTTAACAAGTTTGATTGCTTAACATGTTGGAAACATTTAATCATGTAAATATCAATCTCAATTAATATATATAAACATGGAAAAGTTCGGGTCACTACAGTACCTACCCGTTAAATAAATTTCGTCCCGAAATTTTAAGCTGTTGAAGGTGTTGACGAATCTTCTGGAAATAGATGCGGGTATTTCTTCTTCATCTGATCTTCACGCTCCCAGGTGAACTCGGGTCCTCTACGAGCATTCCATCGAACCTTAACAATTGGTATCTTGTTTTGCTTAAGTCGTTTAACCTCACGATCCATTATTTCGACGGGTTCTTCGATGAATTGGAGTTTTTCGTTGATTTGGATTTCATCTAACGGAATAGTGAGATCTTCTTTAGCAAAACATTTCTTCAAATTCGAGACGTGGAAAGTGTTATGTACAGCCACGAGTTGTTGAGGTAACTCAAGTCGGTAAGCTACTGGTCCGACACGATCAATAATCTTGAATGGTCCAATATACCTTGGATTTAATTTCCCTCGTTTACCAAATCGAACAACGCCTTTCCAAGGTGCAACTTTAAGCATGACCATCTCTCCAATTTCAAATTCTATATCTTTTCTTTTAATGTCAGCGTAGCTCTTTTGTCGACTTTGGGCGATTTTCAACCGTTGTTGAATTTGGATGATCTTCTCGGTAGTTTCTTGTATAATCTCCGGACCCGTAATCTGTCTATCCCCCACTTCACTCCAACAAATCAGAGACCTGCACTTTCTACCATAAAGTACTTTAAACGGCGCCATCTCAATGCTTGAATGGTAGCTGTTGTTGTAGGAAAATTCTGCTAACGGTAGATGTCGATCCCAACTATTTCCGAAATCAATAACACATGCTCGTAGCATGTCTTCAAACGTTTGTATCGTCCTTTCGCTCTGCCCATCAGTTTGTGGATGATAGGCAGTACTCATGTCTAGATGAGTTCCTATTGCTTGCTGTAATGTCTGCCAGAATCTTGAAATAAATCTACCATCCCTATCAGAGATAATAGAGATTGATATTCCATGTCTGGAGACGACTTCCTTCAAATACAGTCATGCTAACTTCTCCATCTTGTCATCTTCTCTTATTGGCAGGAAGTGTGCTGATTTGGTGAGACGATCAACTATTACCCAAATAGTATCAAAACCACTTGCAGTCCTTGGCAATTTAGTGATGAAATCCATGGTAATGTTTTCCCATTTCCATTCTGGGATTTCGGGTTGTTGAAGTAGACCTGATGGTTTCTGATGCTCAGCTTTGACCTTAGAACACGTCAAACATTCTCCTACGTATTTAGCAACATCGGCTTTCATACCCGGCCACCAAAAATGTTTCTTGAGATCCTTGTACATCTTCCCCGTTCCAGGATGTATTGAGTATCTGGTTTTATGAGCTTCTCTAAGTACCATTTCTCTCATATCTCCAAATTTTGGTACCCAAATCCTTTCAGCCCTATACCGGGTTCCGTCTTCCCGAATATTAAGATGCTTCTCCGATCCTTTGGGTATTTCATCCTTTAAATTTCCCTCTTTTAAAACTCCTTGTTGCGCCTCCTTTATTTGAGTAGTAAGGTTATTATGAATCATTATATTCATAGATTTTACTCGAATGGGTTCTCTGTCCTTCCTGCTCAAGGCATCGGCTACCACATTTGCCTTCCCCGGGTGGTAACGAATCTCAAAGTCGTAATCATTCAATAATTCAATCCACCTACGCTGCCTCATATTCAGTTGTTTCTGATTAAATATGTGTTGAAGACTTTTGTGGTCGGTATATATAATACTTTTGACCCCATATAAGTAGTGCCTCCAAGTCTTTAATGCAAAAATAACCGCGCCTAATTCCAAATCATGCGTCGTATAATTTTGTTCGTGAATCTTCAATTGTCTAGACGCATAAGCAATCACCTTCGTTCGTTGCATTAATACACAACCAAGACCTTGCTTTGATGCGTCACAATAAATCACAAAATCATCATTCCCTTCAGGCAATGACAATATAGGTGCCGTAGTTAGCTTTTTCTTCAATAACTGAAACGCTTTCTCTTGTTCATCATTCCATTCAAATTTCTTCCCTTTATGCGTTAATGCAGTCAAGGGTTTTGCTATTCTGGAAAAGTCTTGGATGAACCTTCTGTAGTAACCAGCTAGTCCTAAAAACTGGCGTATGTGTTTCGGAGTTTTCGGGGTTTCCCACTTTTCAACAGTTTCTATCTTTGCCGGATCCACCTTAATACCTTCTTTGTTCACTATGTGACCGAGGAATTGAACTTCTTCCAACCAAAATGCACACTTTGAAAATTTAGCGTACAATTCTTCCTTCCTCAATACTTCTAACACCTTTCTCAAATGTTCACCGTGTTCTTGGTCATTCTTTGAGTAAATAAGTATGTCATCAATGAAAACAATGACAAACTTGTCAAGGTATGGCCCACACACTCGGTTCATAAGGTCCATGAACACAGCTGGTGCATTAGTTAAACCAAACGGCATGACCATAAACTCGTAATGACCGTAACGTGTTCTGAAAGCAGTCTTTCGAATATCATCTTCTTTCACCCGCATTTGATGATACCCGGAACGTAAGTCAATCTTTGAATAAACAGACGAGCCTTGTAGTTGATCAAATAAGTCGTCGATTCTCGGTAGTGGGTAGCGGTTCTTGATGGTAAGTTTGTTCAACTCTCGGTAGTCGATACACAACCTGAATGTACCATCCTTCTTCTTGACAAACAAAACAGGAGCTCCCCACGGTGATGTGCTTGGTCGAATGAAACCACGCTCTAAAAGTTCTTGTAATTGGCTTTGCAGTTCTTTCATCTCGCTGGGTGCTAGTCTGTAAGGAGCACGAGCTATTGGTGCAGCTCCTGGTACAAGATCTATTTGAAATTCAATGGATCGATGTGGGGGTAATCCCGGTAATTCTTTCGGAAATACATCGGGAAATTCTTTTGCGATGGGAACATCATTGATGCTCTTTTCTTCAGTTTGTACTTTCTCGACGTGTGCTAGAACAGCATAGCAACCTTTTCTTATTAGTTTTTGTGCCTTCAAATTACTAATAAGATGTAGCTTCGTGTTGCCCTTTTCTCCGTACACCATTAAGGGTTTTCCTTTTTCTCGTATAATGCGAATTGCATTTTTGTAACAAACGATCTCTGCTTTCACTTCTTTCAACCAGTCCATACCGATTATCACATCAAAACTCCCTAACTCTACTGGTATCAAATCAATCTTAAATGTTTCGCTAACCAGTTTAATTTCTCGATTCTGACATATATTATCTGCTGAAATTAATTTACCATTTGCTAATTCGAGTAAAAATTTACTATCCAAAGGCGTCAATGGACAACTTAATTTAGCACAAAAATCTCTACTCATATAGCTTCTATCCGCACCCGAATCAAATAAAACGTAAGCAGATTTATTGTCAATAAGAAACGTACCCGTAACAAGCTCCGGGTCTTCTTGTGCCTCTGCCGCATTAATATTGAAAACTCTTCCGCGGCCCTGTCCATTCGTGTTCTCCTGGTTCGGGCAATTTCTAATAATGTGGCCCGGTTTTCCACATTTATAACAAACTACATTGGCATAACTTGCTCTGACACTACTTGCTCCGCCATTACTCGTTCCGACACCATTTGTTCCTTTCGTTCTGTTAACCCCTGGTCCGTAGACATCACACTTCGCCGAGCTATGACCATTTCTTTTACACTTGTTGCAAAATTTGGTGCAGAACTCCGAGTGATACTTTTCACACCTTTGGCATAGCGGCTTCTGATTGTTGTTGTTGTTGCGGTTATTATTGTTGTTAAGATGATTGTTGTGGTTGCTGTTGTTGTTGTTGTTGTTGGGCCGTTTGTTGTAGTTGCGATTGATGTTGCGATTGTTAGGATAGTTGTTGCGATTACTGTTATAATTGCTGTTGTTGCTGTATTGGTGATTCTTATCACCGTTTTCCTCCCACTTTCTTTTGACTTGCTTCACATTGGCCTCTTCAGCAGTCTGTTCTTTAATTCTTTCTTCAATCTGGTTCACTAGTTTGTGAGCCATTCTACATGCCTGTTGTATGGAGGCAGGCTCGTGTGAACTTATATCTTCTTGGATTCTTTCCGGTAATCCTTTCACAAACGCGTCGATCTTCTCTTCCTCATCTTCGAATGCTCCCGGACACAATAGGCACAATTCTGTGAATTGTCTTTCGTACGTGGTAATATTAAATCCTTGGGTTCGTAACCCTCTAAGTTCTGTCTTGAGCTTGTTGACCTCGGTTCTGGGACGGTACTTCTCGTTCATCAAGTGCTTGAATGCTGACCACGGTAGTGCGTACGCATCGTCTTATCCCACTTGCTCTAGATAGGTATTCCACCATGTTAACGCAGAACCTGTGAAGGTATGCGTAGCGTACTTCACTTTGTCCTATTCAGTACACTTACTTATGGAAAACACCGATTCGACCTTCTCGGTCCATCGTTTCAATCCAATCGGTCCTTCGGTTCCATCAAATTCCAAAGGTTTGCAGGCAGTGAATTCTTTGTAGGTGCATCCTACACGATTTCCTGTACTGCTAGATCCAAGGTTATTGTTGGTATGTAGCGCAGCCTGTACTGCGGCTATGTTTGAAGCTAGAAAAGTACGGAATTCTTCTTCATTCATATTCACGGTGTGTCGAGTAGTCGGTGCCATTTCCTTCAAAATAGTCAAATGGAACAAGTTAATCATACAGAATATTAAGAGTAGTTAATAGTATTTCGTAGCATAATATGAACTCATTTATAAAAGCTTTTTCTTCATATTAGCGTTTTATAAGTTTAAATTCGGGTAGTACCTACCCGTTAAGTTCATACTTAGTAGCTAATATACAATTCAACTACTACAATTCTATATGAAAAACTGATTATAATAATATTTCGCGTTCAAACTTTTACACAATATTTTACAAACTTACAATACCGCTTATTTTACATATAGCATGAAATATAGCACACAATAAATTTGATACAAGATGGTTGTGAAGATAATTCTAGCTAGTACACAAGTCGTTCAGCAAAGGCAATAAAGACACGTAATTCATACGTCCAGAAACAAGTCATGCATTCTGGTTTTACTAGGATTACTTCCCATCCTTGGTCTTGTGGAACATAACCGTTATGGCCATTGATAAGATAGCGTGTTGTAACGTCGTCAAAGGGACGAGGGTTACGTAATGACTAACAGTCCCGTAACAATCTAAAAACCTCATTTCTTACCCCAATTACCGACTCCGTCACTTATGGGAACGTTTTGTTTAATAGTTGTAGCCCGATGTTCTTGTTCTCACTTTGGTGAGAAGCGAACATTACTAACCCGTAAGCATAACATGCTTCTTTATGTTGCATGTTAGCCGCTTTTTCTAAATCACGAAGTCCTATATTCGGATATACTGAGTCAAAATAATTTCTTAACCCGTTGCGTAAAATAGCATTTGGGTTCCCCGCAATATATGCGTCAAAGTAAACACATCGTAACTTATGGATTTCCCAATGTGATATCCCCCATCTTCCGAACGAAAGCCTTTTATAAACCAAGGCATTCTTGGAACGTTCTTCGAATGTCTTACAAACTGATCTCGCCTTAAATAGTTGTGCCGAAGAATTCTGACCGACTCTGGACAAGATTTCATCAATCATGTCTCCAGGTAGGTCTCTTAAAATATTGGGTTGTCTATCCATTTTGTGTTTTTATACTGTAAAATAGACAAGAGTTAGATTCATAAAAAAATACTTATTAATACAAGCAATTTTTACATATATCATAAAGCATAAGCACACTATATTACATATATTACACCACACGAATACAACTATCTTATTCCGACTCGCTCGTTTCTTCTTCTTCGGTTTTGGTTCGTTTTGCCAGGTTTCTAGGGATATATGATGTTCCCCTAATACGAGCCGTAATTTTCCACATTGGTTTAGAAAAACCTGGTGGTTTAGAGGTTCCCGGGTCATTGTTACAACTTAAGGACTTTGGGGGTTGACGATACATATAAAGTTCAACGGGGTTGGAATTAGATTTCTCTATTTTTATGCCCTTTCCCTTATTATTTTCTTTTGCCTTTTTAAATTCAGTTGGGGTAATTTCTATAACATCATCGGAATTCTCGTCGGAATCCGATTCATCGGAGAATTGGTAATCCTCCCAATATTTTGCTTCCTTGGCGGAAACACCATTGACCATAATTAACCTTGGTCGGTTGGTTGAGGATTTTCTTTTACTTAACCGTTTTATTATTTCCCCCACCGGTTCTATTTCTTCATCCGGTTCCGATTCTTCTTCCGGTTCCGATTCTTCTTCCGGTTCCGACTCTTCTTCCGGTTCCTCTTCGGGAACTTGTGAATCAGTCCACGAATCATTCCAATTTACATTTGACTCTTCATTATTATTAGGTGAGTCAATGGGACTTGTTCTAGAGGTAGACATCTATCACATAATATCAAACGCGTTAAGAGATTAATATATCACATAATATTCACATGTTAAAAACATATAGTTTTCAACAAAATTTGTTAAGCAATCATTTTTCAACTAAACACGGTCGAAGTCCAGACTCACTAATGCATCCTAACAAACTCGATAAGACACACTAATGCAAAATTCTGGTTCTCTAAGACCAACGCTCGGATACCAACTGAAATGTCCCGTTCTTATTGATTAAAAACGTTCCATATTAATTGATTTCGTTGCGAGGTTTTGACCTCTATATGAGACGTTTTTCAAAGACTGCATTCATTTTAAAACAAACCATAACCTTTATTTCATTAATAAAGGTTTAAAAAGCTTTATGTAGATTATCAAATAATGATAATCTAAAATATCCTGTTTACACACGACCATTACATAATGGTTTACAATACAAATATGTTACAACAAAATAAGTTTCTTGAATGCAGTTTTTACACAATATCATACAAGCATGGACTCCAAATCTCGTCCTTATTTAAGTATGCGACAGCGGAAGCTCTTAATAATCACCTGAGAATAAACATACTTAAAACGTCAACAAAAATGTTGGTGAGTTATAGGTTTAACCTATATATATCAAATCATAATAATAGACCACAAGATTTCATATTTCAATACACATCCCATACATAGAGATAAAAATCATTCATATGGTGAACACCTGGTAACCGACATTAACAAAATGCATATATAAGAATATCCCCATCATTCCGGGACACCCTTCGGATATGATATAAATTTTGAAGTACTAAAGCATCCGGTACTTTGGATGGGGCTTGTTGGGCCCGATAGATCTATCTTTAGGATTCGCGTCAATTAGGGTGTCTGTTCCCTAATTCTTAGATTACCAGACTTAATAAAAAGGGGCATATTCGATTTCGATAATTCAACCATAGAATGTAGTTTCACGTACTTGTGTCTATTTTGTAAATCATTTATAAAACCTGCATGTATTCTCATCCCAAAAATATTAGATTTTAAAAGTGGGACTATAACTCACTTTCACAGATTTTTACTTCGTCGGGAAGTAAGACTTGGCCACTGGTTGATTCACGAACCTATAACAATATATACATATATATCAAAGTATGTTCAAAATATATTTACAACACTTTTAATATATTTTGATGTTTTAAGTTTATTAAGTCAGCTGTCCTCGTTAGTAACCTACAACTAGTTGTCCACAGTTAGATGTACAGAAATAAATCAATAAATATTATCTTGAATCAATCCACGACCCAGTGTATACGTATTTCAGTATTGATCACAACTCAAACTATATATATTTTGGAATCAACCTCAACCCTGTATAGCTAACTCCAACATTCACATATAGAGTGTCTATGGTTGTTCCGAAATATATATAGATGTGTCGACATGATAGGTCGAAACATTGTATACGTGTCTATGGTATCTCAAGATTACATAATATACAATACAAGTTGATTAAGTTATGGTTGGAATAGATTTGTTACCAATTTTCACGTAGCTAAAATGAGAAAAATTATCCAATCTTGTTTTACCCATAACTTCTTCATTTTAAATCCGTTTTGAGTGAATCAAATTGCTATGGTTTCATATTGAACTCTATTTTATGAATCTAAACAGAAAAGTATAGGTTTATAGTCAAAAAAATAAGTTACAAGTCGTTTTTGTAAAGGTAGTCATTTCAGTCGAAAGAACGACGTCTAGATGACCATTTTAGAAAACATACTTCCACTTTGAGTTTAACCATAATTTTTGGATATAGTTTCATGTTCATAATAAAAATAATTTTCTCAGAATAACAACTTTTAAATCAAAGTTTATCATAGTTTTTAATTAATTAACCCAAAACAGCCCGCGGTGTTACTACGACGGCGTAAATCCGGTTTTACGGTGTTTTTCGTGTTTCCAGGTTTTAAATCATTAAGTTAGCATATCATATAGATATAGAACATGTGTTTAGTTAATTTTAAAACTCAAGTTAGAAGGATTAACTTTTGTTTGCGAACAAGTTTAGAATTAACTAAACTATGTTCTAGTGATTACGAGTTTAAACCTTCGAATAAGATAGTTTTATATATATGAATTGAATGATGTTATGAACATCATTACTACCTTAAGTTCCTTGGATAAACCTACTGGAAAAGAGAAAAATGGATTTAGCTTCAACGGATCCCTGGATGGCTCGAAGTTCTTGAAGCAGAATCATGACACGAAAACAAGTTCAAGTAAGATCATCACTTGAAATAAGATTGTTATAGTTATAGAAATTGAACCAAAGTTTGAATATGATTATTACCTTGTATTAGAATGATAACCTACTGTAAGAAACAAAGATTTCTTGAGGTTGGATGATCACCTTACAAGATTGGAAGTGAGCTAGCAAACTTGAAAGTATTCTTGATTTTATGAAACTAGAACTTTTGGAATTTATGAAGAACACTTAGAACTTGAAGATAGAACTTGAGAGAGATCAATTAGATGAAGAAAATTGAAGAATGAAAGTGTTTGTAGGTGTTTTTGGTCGTTGGTGTATGGATTAGATATAAAGGATATGTAATTTTGTTTTCATGTAAATAAGTCATGAATGATTACTCATATTTTTGTAATTTTATGAGATATTTCATGCTAGTTGCCAAATGATGGTTCCCACATGTGTTAGGTGACTCACATGGGCTGCTAAGAGCTGATCATTGGAGTGTATAGACCAATAGTACATACATCTAAAAGCTGTGTATTGTACGAGTACGAATACGGGTGCATACGAGTAGAATTGTTGATGAAACTGAACGAGGATGTAATTGTAAGCATTTTTGTTAAGTAGAAGTATTTTGATAAGTGTATTGAAGTCTTTCAAAAGTGTATAAATACATATTAAAACACTACATGTATATACATTTTAACTGAGTCGTTAAGTCATCGTTAGTCGTTACATGTAAGTGTTGTTTTGAAACCTTTAGGTTAACGATCTTGTTAAATGTTGTTAACCCAATGTTTATAATATCAAATGAGATTTTAAATTATTATATTATCATGATATTATCATGTATGAATATCTCTTAATATGATATATATACATTAAATGTCTTTACAACGATAATCGTTACATATATGTCTCGTTTAAAAATCATTAAGTTAATAGTCTTGTTTTTACATATATGTCTTGTCATCATATAGTTTTTACAAGTTTTAACGTTCGTGAATCACCGGTCAACTTGGGTGGTCCATTGTCTATATGAAACCTATTTCAATTAATCAAGTCTTAACAAGTTTGATTGCTTAACATGTTGGAAACATTTAATCATGTAAATATCAATCTCAATTAATATATATAAACATGGAAAAGTTTGGGTCACTACATTAGAGAACCAGAAATTTGCATTAGTGTGTCTTATCGAGTTTGTTAGGATGCATTAGTGAGTCTGGACTTCGACCATGTTTTCTTTAAAAATGATTGCTTAACATTTTTGTTGGAAACTATATATTATTAACATGTATATATTATGTGATATATTAATCTCTTAACATGTTTGATATTGTGTGATAGATGTCTACCTCTAGCACAAATCCCATTGACTCACCTAATAATAACGAAGAGTCAAATATATATTGGACTGATTCATAAGTTCCCGAAGAAGAACCGGAAGAAGAATCAGAACCGGAAGAAGAATCAGAACCGGAAGAGGAGGAACCGGAGGAGGAAATAGAACCGGTGGGGGAAATAATAAAACGGTTATGTAAAAGAAAATCCTCAACCAACCGACCAAGGTTAATTATGGTCAATGGTGTTTCCGCCAAGGAAGCAAAATATTGGGAGGATTACCAATTCTCCGATGAATCGGATTCCGACGAGAATTCCGATGATGTTATAGAAATTACCCCAACTGAATTTAAAAAGGCAAAAGAAAATAATAAGGGAAAGGGCATAAAAATAGAGAAATCTAATTCCAATCCCGATGAACTTTATATGTATCGTCAACCCCCGAAGCCCTTAAGTTGTAACAATGACCCGGGAACCTCTAAACCACTAGGTTTTTCTAAACCAATGTGGAAATCGACGGCTCGTATTAGGGGAACATCATATATCCCTAGAAACTTGGCAAAACGAACCAAAATCGAAGAAGAAGAAACGAGCGAGTCGGAATAAGATAGTTGTATTCGTGTGGTGTAATATATGTAATATAGTGTGCTTATGCTTTATGATATATGTAAAAATTGCTTGTATTAATAAGTATTTTTTTTTTATGAATCTAACTCTTGTCTATTTTACAGTATAAAAACACAAAATGGATAGACAACCCAATATTTTAAGAGACCTACCCTGAGACATGATTGATGAAATCTTGTCTAGAGTCGGTCAGAATTCTTCGGCACAACTATTTACGGCGAAATCAGTTTGTAAGACATTCGAAGAATGTTCCAAGAATGTCTTGGTTTATAAGAGACTTTCATTTGAAAGATGGGGGATATCACATTGGGAAACCCATAAGTTACGATGTGTTTACTTTGACGCATATATTGCGGGGAACCCAAATACTATTTTACGCAACGGGTTAAGAAATTATTTTGACTCAATGTATCCAAATATAGGACTTCATGATTTAGAAAAAGCGGCTAACATGCAACATAAAGAAGAATGCTATGCTTACAGGTTAGTAATGTTCGCTTCTCACCAAAGTGAGAAAAAGAACACCGGGCTACAACTATTAAACAAAACGTTCCCACAAGTGACGAAGTCAGTAATTGGGGTAAGAAATGAGATTTTTAGATTGTTAAGGGACTGTTGGATATTACGTAACCCTCGTCCCTTTGATGACGTTACAACACGCTGTCTTATCAACGACCATAACGGTTATGTTCCACAAGACCAAGGATGGGAAGTAGTCCTAGTAAAACCAGAATGCATGACTTGTTTCTGGACGTATGAATTACGTGTCTTTATTGCCTTTGCTGAACGACTTGTGTACTAGCTAGAATTATCTTCACAACTATCTTGTATCAAAGTTATTGTGTGCTATATTTCATGCTATATGTAAAATAAGCGGTATTGTAAGTTTGTAAAACATTGTGTAAAAGTTTGAACGCGAAATATTATTATAATCAGTTTTTCATATAGAATTGTAGTAGTTGAATTGTATATTAGCTACTAAGTATGAACTTAACGGGTAGGTACTACCCGAATTTAAACTTATAAAATGCTAATATGAAGAAAAAGCTTTTATAAATGAGTTCATATTATGCTACGAAATACTATTAACTACTCTTAATATTCTGTATGATTAACTTGTTCCATTTGACTATTTTGAAGGAAATGGCACCGACTACTCGACACACCGTGAATATGAATGAAGAGGAATTCCGTACTTTTCTAGCTTCAAACATAGCCGCATTACAGGCTGCGCTACATACCAACAATAACCTTGGATCTAGCAGTACAGGAAATCGTGTAGGATGCACCTATAAAGAATTCACTGCCTGCAAACCTTTGGAATTTGATGGAACAGAAGGACCGATCGGATTGAAACGGTGGACCGAGAAGGTCGAATCGGTGTTTGCCATAAGTAAGTGTACTGAAGAGGACAAAGTGAAGTACGCTACGCATACCTTCACAGGTTCTGTGTTAACATGGTGGAATACCTATTTAGAGCAAGTGGGACAAGATGATGCTTACGCACTACCGTGGTCAGCATTCAAGTACTTGATGAACGAAAAGTACCATCCTAGAACCGAGGTCAATAAGCTCAAGACAGAACTTAGAGGGTTACGAACCCAAGGATTTGATATTACCACGTACGAAATACGATTCACAGAATTTTGCCTATTGTGTCCGGGAGCGTTCGAAGATGAGGAAGAGAAGATCGACACGTTTGTGAAAGGATTACCGGAAAGAATCCAAGAATATATAAGTTCACACGAGCCTGCCTCCATACAACAGGCATGTAGAATGGCTCACAAACTAGTGAACCAGATTGAGGAAAGAATTAAAGAACAGATGGCTGAAGAGGCCAATGTGAAGCAATTCAAAAGAAAGTGGGAGGAAAACGGTGATAAGAATCACCAATACAACAACAACAGCAATTACAATAATAATCGCAACAATTATCCCAACAATCGCAACATCAATCGCAACTACAATAAACGGCCCAACAACAACAACAACAACAACAGCAACTACAACAATCATCCCAACAACAATAACAACCGCAACAACAACAACAATCAGAAGCAGCTATGCCAAAGGTGTGAAAAGTATCACTCGGGGTTCTGCACCAAATTTTGCAACAAGTGTAAAAGAAATGGTCATAGCGCGGTGAAGTGTGAGGTCTACGGACCAGGGGTTAACAGAACGAAAGGAACAAATGGTGTCGGAACGAGTAATGGTGGAGCAAGTAGTGTCGGAGCAAGTTATGCCAATGTAGTTTGTTATAAATGTGGAAAACCGGGCCACATTGTTAGAAATTGCCCGAACCAGGAGAACACGAATGGACAAGGCCGCGGAAGAGTTTTCAATATTAATACGGCAGAGGCACAGGAAGACCCAGAGCTTGTTACGGGTACGTTTCTTATTGACAATAAATCTGCTTACGTTTTATTTGATTCGGTGCGGATAGAAGCTATATGAGTAGAGATTTTTGTGCTAAATTAAGTTGTCCATTGACGCCATTGGATAGTAAATTTTTACTCGAATTAGCAAACGGTAAATTAATTTCAGCAGATAATATATGCCGGAATCGAGAAATTAAACTGGGTAGCGAAATATTTAAGATTGATTTGATACCAGTAGAGTTAGGGAGTTTTGATGTAATAGTTGGCATGGACTGGCTGAAGAAGGTGAAAGCAGAGATCGTATGTTATAAAAATGCAATTCGCATTGTACGAGAAGAAGGAGAACCCTTAATGGTGTACGGAGAAAAGTGCAACGCAAAGTTAAATCTTATTAGTAACCTGAAGGCACAAAAACTAATAAGAAAAGGTTGCTTGCTATTCTAGCACACGTCGAGAAAGTACAAACTGAAGAAAAGAGCATCAATGATGTTCCCGTCGCAAAAGAATTTCCCGATGTATTTCCGAAAGAATTACCGGGATTACCCCCACATCGATCCGTTGAATTTCAAATAGATCTTGTACCAGGAGCTGCACCAATAGCTCGTGCTCCTTACAGACTCGCACCCAGCGAGATGAAAGAACTGCAAAGCCAATTACAAGAACTTTTAGAGCGTGGTTTCATTCGACCAAGCACATCACCGTGGGGAGCTCCTGTTTTGTTTGTCAAGAAGAAAGATGGTACATTCAGGTTGTGTATCGACTACCGAGAGTTGAACAAACAAAATTACCATTAAGAATCGCTACCCACTACTGAGAATCGACGACTTATTTGATCAACTACAAGGCTCGTCTGTTTATTCAAAGATTGACTTACGTTCCGGGTACCATCAAATGCGGGTGAAAGAAGATGATATTCCAAAGACTGCTTTCAGAACACGTTACGGTCATTACGAGTTTATGGTCATGCCGTTTGGTTTAACTAATGCACCAGCTATGTTCATGGACCTTATGAACCGAGTGTGTGGAACATACCTTGACAAGTTTGTCATTGTTTTCATTGATGACATACTTATTTACTCAAAGAATGACCAAGAACACGGTGAACATTTGAGAAAGGTGTTAGAAGTATTGAGGAAGGAAGAATTGTACGCTAAGTTTTCAAAGTGTGCATTTTGGTTGGAAGAAGTTCAATTCCTCGGTCACATAGTGAACAAAGAAGGTATTAAGGTGGATCCGGCAAAGATCGAAACCGTTGAAAAGTGGAAAACCCCAAAAACTCCGAAGCATATACGTCAATTTTTAGGATTGGCTGGTTACTACAGAAGATTCATCCAAGATTTCTCCAAAATAGCAAAACCCTTGACTGCATTAACGCATAAAGGGAAGAAATTTGAATGGAAGGATGAACAAGAGAAGACGTTTCAATTATTGAAGAAAAAGCTAACTACGGCACCTATATTGTCATTGCCTGAAGGGAATGATGATTTTGTGATTTATTGTGACACATCAAAGCAAGGTCTCGGTTATGTATTAATGCAATGGACGAAGGTGATTGCTTATGCGTATAGACAATTGAAGATTCACGAGAAAAATTATATGACGCATGATTTGGAATTAGGCGCGGTTGTTTTTGCATTAAAGACTTTGAGGCACTACTTATATGGGGTCAAAAGTATTATATATACCGACCACAAAAGTCTTCAACACATATTTAATCAAAAACAACTGAATATGAGGCAGCGTAGGTGGATTGAATTGTTGAATGATTACGACTTTGAGATTCGTTACCACCCGGGGAAGGCAAATGTGGTAGCCGACGCCTTGAGCAGGAAGGACATAGAACCCATTCGAGTAAAATCTATGAATATAATGATTCACAATAACCTTACTTACTCAAATAAACGAGGCACAACAAGGAGTTTTAAAAGAGGGAAATTTAAAGGATGAAATACCCAAAGGATCGGAGAAGCATCTTAATATTCGGGAAGACGGAACCCGGTATAGGGATGAAAGGATTTGGGTACCAAAATTTGGAGATATGAGAGAAATGGTACTTAGAGAAGCACATAAAACCAGATACTCAATACATCCTGGAACGGGGAAGATGTACAAGGATCTCAAGAAACATTTTTGATGGCCGGGTATGAAAGCCGATGTTGCTAAATACGTAGGAGAATGTTTGACGTGTTCTAAGGTCAAAGCTGAGCATCAGAAACCATCAGGTCTACTTCAACAACCCGAAATTCCGGAATGGAAATGGGAAAACATTACCATGGATTTCATCACTAAATTGCCAAGGACTGCAAGTGGTTTTGACACTATTTGGGTAATAGTTGATCGTCTCACCAAATCAGCACACTTCCTGCCAATAAGAGAAGATGACAAGATGGAAAAGTTAGCACGACTGTATTTGAAGGAAGTCGTCTCCAGACATGGAATACCAATCTCTATTATCTCTGATAGGGATGGCAGATTTATTTCAAGATTCTGGCAGACATTACAGCAAGCATTAGGAACTCGTATAGACATGAGTACTGCCTATCATCCACAAACTGATGGGCAGAGCGAAAGGACGATACAAATGCTTGAAGATATGCTACGAGCATGTGTTATTGATTTCGGAAACAGTTGGGATCGACATCTACCGTTAGCAGAATTTTCCTACAACAACAGCTACCATTCAAGCATTGAGATGGCGCCGTTTGAAGCACTTTATGGTAGAAAGTGCAGGTCTCCGATTTGTTGGAGTGAAGTGGGGGATAGACAGATTACGGGTCCGGAGATAATATAAGAAACTACCGAGAAGATCATCCAAATTCAACAACGGTTGAAAACCGCCCAAAGTCGACAAAAGAGCTACGCTGACATTAAAAGAAAAGATATAGAATTTGAAATTGGAGAGATGGTCATGCTTAAAGTTGCACCTTGGAAAGGCGTTGTTCGATTTGGTAAACGAGGGAAATTAAATCCAAGGTATATTGGACCATTCAAGATTATTGATCGTGTCGGACCAGTAGCTTACCGAATTGAGTTACCTCAACAACTCACGGCTGTACATAACACTTTCCACGTCTCCAATTTGAAGAAATGTTTTGCTAAAGAAGATCTCACTATTCCGTTAGATGAAATCCAAATTAACAAAAAACTTCATTTTATCGAAGAACCCGTCGAAATAATGGATCGTGAGGTTGAGAGACTTAAACAAAACAAGATACCGATTGTTAAGGTTCGATGGAATGCTCGTAGAGGACCCGAGTTCACCTGGGAGCGTGAAGATCAGATGAAGAAGAAATACCCGCATTTATTTCCAGAAGATACGTCAACACCTCCAACTGCTTAAAATTTCGGGGCGAAATTTATTTAACGGGTAGGTACTGTAGTGACCCGAACTTTTCCATGTTTATATATATATTAAATGAAATTGTTATTTACATGATTAAGTGTTTCCAACATGTTAAGCAATCAAACTTGTTAAGACTTGATTAATTGAAATAGGTTTCATATAGACAATTGACCACCCAAGTTGACCGGTGATTCACGAACGTTAAAACTTGTAAAAACTATATGATGACATATATATGGATATATATATAGTTAACATGATATTATGATAAGTAAACAAATCATTAAGTATATTAACAATGAACTACATATGTAAAAACAAGACTACTAACTTAATGATTTTGAAACGAGAAATATATGTAACGATTATCGTTGTAACGACATTTAATGTATATATATCATATTAAGAGATATTCATACATCATAATATCATGATAATATAATAATTTAAAATCTCATTTGATATTATAAACATTGGGTTAACAACACTTAACAAGATCGTTAACCTAAAGGTTTCAAAACAACACTTACATGTAACGACTAACGATGACTTAACGACTCAGTTAAAATGTATATACATGTAGTATTTTAATATGTATTCATACACTTTTGAAAGACTTCAAGACACTTATCAAAATACTTCTACTTAACAAAAATTCTTAAAATTACATCCTCGTTCAGTTTCATCAACAATTCTACTCGTATGCACCCGTATTTGTACTCGTACAATACACAGCTTTTAGATGTATGTACTATTGGTATATACACTCCAATGATTAGCTCTTAGCAGCCAATGTGAGTCACCTAACACATGTGAGAACCATCATTTGGCAACTAGCATGAAATATCTCATAAAATTACAAAAATATGAGTAATCATTCATGACTTATTTACATGAAAACAAAATTACATATCCTTTATATCTAATCCATACACCAACGACCAAAAACACCTAAAAACACTTTCATTCTTCAATTTTATTCATCTAATTGATCTCTCTCAAGTTCTATCTTCAAGTTCTAAGTGTTCTTCATAAATTCCAAAAGTTCTAGTTTCATAAAATCAAGAATACTTCCAAGATTGCAAGTTTACTTCCAAGTTTTCTAAATCCATTCCAAGTAATCATCCAAGATCAAGAAACTTTTGTTACTTACAGTAGATTATCTTTCTAATACAAGGTAATAATCATATTCAAACTTTAATTCAATTTCTATAACTATAACAATCTTATTTCGAGTGAAAATCTTACTTGAAATTGTTTTCGTGTCATGATTCTGCTTCAAGAACTTTCAAGCCATCCAAGGATCCTTTGAAGCTAGATCTATTTTTCTCATTTCCAGTAGGTTTATCCAAGGAACTTGAGGTAGTAATGATGTTCATAACATCATTCGATTCATACATATAAAGCTATCTTATTCGAAGGTTTAAACTTGTAATCACTAGAACATAGTTTAGTTAATTCTAAACTTGTTCGCAAATAAAAGTTAATTGTAACGACCCGTCAAAATCGCTATTGACGCGGCACGTTAATCATTGATTCCACAGTGAGGTTTTGACCTCTATATGATACGTTTTGATAAAATATTGCATCCATTAAAATAAGTGACTTTCTAAACATAGAAAGTTATAAACATGTGCGCAAGTGCTTAGGTATAAGCAAAACCCCGAAATACATAAGTCTTTAATTTACAGGTTGACATCACAGTCCAATTGTTTATTACACAACGCAGTTTTATTTTGAATGCAATAAACTTTGTACAAAGCATGAGAGACTCCATGCAGGCAACAAGCACATCACAGCGGAAGCATTCTAAGGACCTGAGAATAAAACATGCTAAAAAGTCAACACGAATGTTGGTGAGTTATAGGTTTAATTGCTCGAGTCATAAACATATATAAAGATAGACCACAAGATTTCATCAAAAGTTTATCAATAGATTCTACGTAACAGAGCACCCTGGTAACTAAACTTAACGCTATAGTGATAATTACCCCATTCGTTTTAATACACGCAAACCAACGTGTCTTAAACTCAAATAACATACGTCCGTTAAAAGGCTAGCGCTCTAGCTCGGACGGGGATGTCAAGCCCTATGGATCCATATACAATTATTCGCGCCCACCAGTCCATATCCTATGTACTGGCAGCTACTAGTTACCAAAGCTAAGGGATTTTCGGTTTAACTCAGTGTAAAATTTAGTATGTACTTGTGTCTTATCGCGTTTAAAATAAATTGCATGTATTCTCAGCCCAAAAATATTTAAAGTATTTAAAAAGGGAGACTATAAACTCACAGTTCAATATTGCGATTCAATATTGTAGGCAAATTGCATAGACGTAATGATGGTAGATGACTGTATGGTTGGCCTTGGATTCAAGAACAATACCCCGAATAATACCTAATATTTCCTTAGCTTAAAGCGGTTTGAAACCCGAATTAAAAACACCCTCGTATATACCTTATTATTATTAAACTTAAATTTAAAATTATAATTATAATATAAATATAATAATGAGAGTTAATGTGAAAAACTTCGTCGAACAAACTGCGTATTTATATTACTTTTCGATTTACTGTAGCTCATGCGATCGCATGAGTTTTCAGTGTTTTTGCCATGCGATCGCATGGCCGCCTTTTCCGTTTTTGTTTGCTAGTTCGTCGACATCAAATAGTGTCTACTGTAGCAAATAGTGTTCACTGTAGCAAATAGTGTCTGCTGTAGCAAATAGTGTTTACTGTAGCAAATAGTGTTCACTGTAGCACTGTAGCAAAATACGGTTTCACTGTAGCAAATAGTGTTTTACTGTAGCAAATAGTGTTTTACTGTAGCAAAGTAATTTTTACTGTAGCAACTAGGGTTTTACTGTAGGAAAGTCATTTTTTACTTGTACATATATATATATATACATACATATAATTGTTCATGAATCGTTGAGAGTAGTCAAAGGTAATTGTATATATGAAACAGTTCTAAAATTTTGAGACTCAATCTAACAGACTTTGTTTAACGTGCCAAAATAATAAATCGTATAGAGAATTGGTTTAAATTAGTCGAAATTTTTCGGGTCATCACATTAATCCTTCTAACTTGACTTTTAAAATCAACTAAACACATGTTCTATATCTATATGATATGCTAACTTAATGATTTAAAACCTGGAAACACGAAAAACACCGTAAAACCGGATTTACGCCGTCGTAGTAACACCGCAGGCTGTTTTGGGTTAGTTAATTAAAAACTATGAAAAACTTTGATTTAAAAGTTTTTATTCTGGGAAAATGATTTTTATTATGAACATGAAACTATATCCAAAAATTATGGTTAAACTCAAAGTGGAAGTATGTTTTCTAAAATGGTTATCTAGACGTCGTTCTTTCGACTGAAATGACTACCTTTACAAAAATGACTTGTAACTTATTTTTACGACTATAAACCTATATTTTTTATGTTTAGATTCATAAAATAGAGTTCAATATGAAACCATAGCAATTTGATTCACTCAAAACGAATTAAAAATGAAGAAGTTATGGGTAAAACAAGATTGGATAATTTTTCTCATTTTAGCTACGTGAAAATTGGTAACAAATCTATTCCAACCATAACTTAATCAACTTGTATTATATATTATGTAATCTTGAGATACCACAGACACGTATACAATGTTTCGACCTATTATGTCGACACATCTATATATATTTCGGAACAACCATAGACACTCTATATGTGAATGTTGGAGTTAGCTATACAGGGTTGAGGTTGATTTCAAAATATATATAGTTTGAGTTGTGATCAATACTGAGATACATATACACTGGGTCGTGGATTGATTCAAGATAATATTTATCGATTTATTTCTGTACATCTAACTGTGGACAACTAGTTGTAGGTTACTAACGAGGACAGCTGACTTAATAAACTTAAAACATCAAAATATATTAAAAGTGTTGTAAATATATTTTGAACATACTTTGATATATATGTATATATTGTTATAGGTTCGTGAATCAACCAGTGGCCAAGTCTTACTTCTCGACGAGGTAAAAATCTGTGAAAGTGAGTTATAGTCCCACTTTTAAAATATAATATTTTTGGGATGAGAATACATGCAGGTTTTATAAATGATTTACAAAATAGACACAAGTACGTGAAATTACATTCTATGGTTAAATTATCGAAATTGAATATGCCCCTTTTTATTAAGTCTGGTAATCTAAGAATTAGGGAACAGACACCCTAATTGACGCGAATCCTAAAGATAGATCTATTGGGCCTAACAAACCCCATCCAAAGTACTGGATGCTTTAGTACTTCGAAATTTATATCATATCCGAAGGGTGTCCCGAAGTGATGGGGATATTCTTAAATATGCATCTTGTTAATGTCGGTTACCAGGTGTTCACCATATGAATGATTTTTATCTCTATGTATGGGATGTGTATTGAAATATGAAATCTTGTGGTCTATTATTACGATTTGATATATATAGGTTAAACCTATAACTCACCAACATTTTTGTTGACTCTTTAAGCATGTTTATTCTCAGGTGATTATTAAGAGCTTCCGCTGTCGCATACTTAAATAAGGACAAGATTTGGAGTCCATGTTTGTATGATATTGTGTAAAAACTGCATTCAAGAAACTGATTTCGATGTAACATATTTGTATTGTAAACCATTATGTAATGGTCGTGTGTAAACAGGATATTTTAGATTATCATTATTTGATAATCTACGTAAAGATTTTTAAACTTTTATTTATGAAATAAAGGTTATGGTTTGTTTTAAAAATGAATGCAGTCTTTGAAAAACGTCTCATATAGAGGTCAAAACCTCGCAACGAAATCAATTAATATGGAACGTTTTTAATCAATAAGAACGGAACATTTCATGAATGACTCCAAATAATATCTTTAAAATGAGCAAATGCACAACGGAAGATTTCTTTAATACCTGAGAATAAACATGCTTTCAAGTGTCAACCAAAAGGTTGGTGAGTCCATTAGTTTATCAACAATATTCATTTTAATCATTTTTAATATACCACAAGATTTTCATTTCCATTTCTCATAAATATATATCCCATACATAGAGATAAAAAAATCATTCATATGGTGAACACCTGGTAATCGACCTTAACAAGATGCATATAGAATATCCCCATCATTCCGGGACTCCCTTCGGACATGTTAAATTCGAAGTACTAAAGCAGTTCAAATTCTCTGACTGGGGCTTGTTAGTGCCTGATGTGTGCAGCGGTGTATACGAAATACTATTATTTTTACTACGAAATACTACGAAATATTACACAAGTTTTATTAATTTACGGATGGGATATACCTAAACCTTGCTACAACACTTATAGGCAGTGTACCTAATCGTAGAGTAGTGTAGTTTTTACTAAGTCCGGTTCGTTCCACAGGGAGCTGGCTAAGTTTAACGCTATATTTATTTTACACTATATTTGTATAACTATATATATAAGTAATATTATTATTATTATTATTATTATTATTATTATAAAAGGGGGTTTAACCGTTTAATGATCGGTTTGTCGATTTTAAATAAAGCGTAAAGATAAACGACGATAATATAAATGACAGAATTTAAATTGCGATAAAGTAAATTGCAGTAATTAAAATTGAAGGTTTTTCGTATGCCCGAGAGACATATTAAATTAATGTGGCTAATATGTTTTGATCCAAGTCGGGTCATACCCAATAACAAGCTTACCGACACCTTATTCGTATTTGATCTTAACGATTGGATCATTGATTAAATACGCGACACTTGAATTTTAAGGAAAAGGTTTCTTAAATAATATTACTTGATATGTTTATATATAAGTTATGGAACAACTTATATAACAAGGATTTAATTATTTATAGGTTAAATAATTGATTAAGTTATGATACATTTTATAAAATTGGTTTTATAAAATATACATAACAAATAATATATATACAAGTTTATAAAATGTATTTTATGAAATCAAGTTTTATAAAAACTGATTTTATAAAATTAGTTTTTTTATAAAAGTATATTATATTATGGCAATGTGAGTGGCACGGGAGTTAGAATAAGCATGCATTTGTTTAATTCTTGCTACCCATGCTTAACTAAGACCAAGGGGACTTAGTATTCTACACACACATGCATTCAAACATATCAAAAGAGCTAGAAAACTGCACAAAAATTCTGTTGGAGCTGAGCAAAAGCCGTGGCCTTTTATTGCCAAAAGGGAGGTCCAAATTTGGTTTTTACAAGCTCATTTCTAGTGTCATTTAAATCCTAACTAATTACAAAGGTGTTGGGGTTATTGCTTGTGGGTATTTCAAGCTTGAGGCTTCAAGTAAGAAGCTTGTTCATCATCATCTTCTTCATCATCTTGTAGTAACCCTCAACTAGCTTGAGGAGGTAAAACTCTAAACCCACTTTTAGTTTGTAAGTATATTTCATGACATGATCTATTATTGGGATTTAATTTTAATTGGTTAAAGTAAACAAGTTTCAAATCGGGTTACATGCTTCCGCTTTAATATGAATCTTAATATGATTTTAGTGTTTATGAACTTGTTAAATCTCAACAATGGTATCTAGAGCCAAAGTCTTGTTAATATGCTTCTTGTTTTTGGCTAGTAAACTCATTTATTTTACAATCTACCAACATGCATGAAAGTAGAATGTAAAAATCATGAGTTTTGGTGGGTTTGTTGGTTTGGCCGAATTTTTAGACCCCAAAAGTGGGTTTGGGACTTCAAGTTTGGCCAAGATTTGATGTTATGTTATTGTTCACAATCGAGCCTAGACCGTGTGGTTGAATGTTTGAATGATTTGGTTATTATTCATGGTTGTAATATTCATTCATTTGGTTTGTATTAATTTGTAATAATTTTGTAATTTTGGTGTGTAATAAGTTGTAAGTAATCTTGTAATTTTTCATGTAATTTATTCTATTTGTTTGTAAAAATAGAATAGGTTGTTATTTCATTTTCTAGAAAAATTGTATTAGGATATAATTTTGTAAAAAGAAAATGAAGATTCAAGATGAAGATTACAAGATGGAGCTTTGAAGATTACAAGATTAAGTGGGAGATTTTGTTTAAAAATCTCTTGCTTTCTTTTGTTAACCCTTACCGGTGACATTTGTTTTTTGGCTAAACAAATGCCCACCAAAATGGCTCCCGATTGTGAACATATTTTGTTATGCATGTTTGTGTATGTTTGTATGATTGGTTGCTACAAGATTATCACATGTTAACAACTTGCTTAATACATTATAAATGGTTATAATAAAACATAACATAACGACACTAATAATTGGTTATTAGACCTAAATAAAATGGTTTATTTAAAAGGTATTAAATTGGTTCATGACTAGTAATTGGTTTTACTAAAAGGACATGAAAATGGGTTTTTCAAAATTTACTACACACCAAATGCATGTTGGTGTATAGCATTTTGTTTTCTAAAACTAGAATGTAGAAAACTTAAATCTCTTTAACTAAAACAAGGTAAACAAGTTAAACGCCATCCTTTTGTGAAAACACTTAGACATATTAAGAAACTCTTGACGGGATAAAGGTCACCTAACCGTCATGAGCGGACTAATATGAATAAGGTAAATATCGCACACTAGTGGGATAAAGGTCACCTAACCACTTGTTTGTTAAATTTACATGTCTACACAAGTAGGACGACTTGATTTGGGAATCATGAACTTAGGGTCACCGAAGCATGAGGAACAAATAGGCGTTGATGGGATTAATATGCCATGCAAAAGGATTGCATGATCCCATAACTTAGAAGTTGCAAAAGGATTGCAATTGTCATTATGACTACCTAGCTAAATCAAATGACGGGATAAAGGTCACCTAACCGAAATTTGATTTACCGTTGGATTCTAATATTTAATAAAACAAATTAAAAGGGTATTGTTTATTGAATTTAAAATTGATACTTAAAAGGACTTTGTTGAATTTTGTAGATGGCCGCTAATAACAACAACAACATGCAAAACGCACCACTTAACATGAATAACCTATCATTAAGGTCTCTCTTAGAGAAAGACAAACTCAACCATACAAACTTTATGGATTGGTTCCGCAATCTTCGGATTGTCCTCAAACAAGAGGATAAAGCGTATGTACTTGAGGACCCCATTCCCGATCAACCGGATGAGAATGATGTGGAGGCAATGGCCTCTTACGATAAGTATTGCCACGACTCCCTTCAAGTCTCATGCCTAATGCTTGGGACTATGATTCCCGAACTCCAAAAGGATTTCGAGCATCATAGTGCATACGACATGATAACGCAATTGAAGGAGATGTTCCTTCAACAAGCGCGTGTCGAGCGTTTCGAGACCGTTCGGGCGCTACATGCTTGTCGTATGGACGATACCCAATCGGTTTCATCTTATGTGCTTAAGATGAAGAGCCTTATTGATCGTGCTAACTGCCTTAACCTAAACATATCAAATGAGTTAGCCACTGATCTTATCCTTAACTCCCTATCAAAAAGGTTTGATCAATTTATAATTAATTACAATATGAATGGGATGGATAAGATCATAGGTGAGCTTCACGGTATGCTTAGAACGGCGGAAACTAGCATGGGTAAAAGGGCTTTACCCGTGTTAGCAATCGATCAAGGTGGGTCCAAAGGTAACATCTCTAAGCCAAAGGTGGCTAAGAGAAAAGGACCCGCCTATCAAGGCAAAGGGAAGGGGAAGATGGTTACTCCAACCATCAACAAGGCTAAGAAGCAAAAGGTAGCCGAGAAGGCAAACCCCAAAGAAGACCCATGTTTCGGTTGCAGTGAGATGAGTCATTGGAAACGAAACTGTCCGGTCTATCTTAAGGAGTTGAAGGACAAGAGGGATGCGGGGCAAACCTCAGGTAATATATATATGGTATATATTGAGCTTAATATTACTTCTTCTAATACATGGGTATTAGACACGGGATGTGGAACTCATATTTGCAATTCTTTGCAGGGGTTAAAAAGAAGTGATCATAAGGCGGGAACATCAAGTCTCTATATGGGCAATGGTGCAAAGGTGCATGTTAAAGCTCAGGGAGATTTTGTTTTGAAGCTTCCAAGCGGATTGGAACTTATTTTAGAAAATGTTTTGTATGCTCCGGATTTGTGTAGAAACATTATTTCTATTTCTCGCTTAAAACAATGTGGTTACATTGTTAATTTTATTGATGATGATATTCATGTTTCTAAAGATAATGTATTCTATTTCAAGGCTTCGCCTTCAAATGGAATTTATGAATTGGTTCATGATGACGCATCATCGAGCTCTATATACCATACTAGCACCAAGAAACTCAAAATGGATTTGAGTGATTCCTATTTATGGCATTGTCGCCTTGGTCACATAAACAAGAACCGAATGCATACACTTCAAAAGAATGGACTTTTGAAATCAAATGAGATGGACTCGTTTGATGTATGTGAATCTTGTTTACAAGGCAAGATGACTAAAGCACCTTTCAAACGGACCTATGAAAGGGCTAAGGACTTATTGGGATTAATACATTCGGATGTATGTGGACCCTTTAAGCCCATAGCTAGGAATGGTGAAAGATACTTCATTACTTTCATTGATGACTTCAGTCGTTTTGGATATGTCTACTTGTTAAGACATAAGGACGAAACTTTTGAAGCATTCAAAGAATATCAAAGTGAAGTACAAAATCAACTCAATAAGACAATCAAGGTACTTCGTACCGATAGAGGAGGTGAATACCTAAGCGATGCTTTCCAAGATCATCTTAGAAGTTGTGGGATTATCTCGCAACTTACTCCACCCGGGACACCACAACTTAATGGTGTGTCCGAAAGGAGGAACCGAACCCTAATGGATATGGTTCGATCTATGATGG
Source organism: Rutidosis leptorrhynchoides (assembly GCF_046630445.1). Classification (NCBI taxonomy): domain Eukaryota; kingdom Viridiplantae; phylum Streptophyta; class Magnoliopsida; order Asterales; family Asteraceae; genus Rutidosis; species Rutidosis leptorrhynchoides. The sequence goes on from NC_092338.1 coordinate 200,779,408, forward strand.
CTAGAAGCTCGTTACCTCTATCATTTTGGGGTTATTGTCTATGCTCTGCGGCTCGTATTTTAAATATGGCCCCAACCAAGAAAGTGGAACGAACACCTCATGAGATGTGGTTTGGAAAACCTCCATCTCTATCATACTTAAAGGTTTGGGGATGTGAAGCTTATCCTAAGCGTTACGTCCCTAATAAGTTGAATGCTCGATCCACAAAGTGTATCTTCATAGGATATCCCAAGGATGACATGGGATACTATTTCTATGATCCAACCGAGCAAAATGTATTTGTTGCTCGAAAGGCTGAATTCCTTGAAACTAAGTTCCTAATGGAAGAAAATAGTGAAAGGAAGATAGATCTTGAAGAGGTTCAAGATCAAGTAGATGATACACAATTGGTTGACACTAGCACTCAACATGAAAATGTTGAGAATGATCAAATGGATGATCAAAATACACGAGACGTTCGCAGATCTGGTAGGATTAGTAATCCTCCTGAGAGATATGGGTTTCTCATGGATGGTTGCTATGTGGTTGATTTGGATGAACCAACAAACTACCAAGATGCTTTATCAAGGACTGATAAAGATAAATGGCAGGAAGCCATGAACGCTGAAATGCAATCCATGTATGACAACCAAGTTTGGGAACTTGTTGCACAACCTGCTGGCTTGAGGCTAGTTGATTGTAAATGACTTTTCAAAATGAAAACCGACATACATGGGAACTTGGATACATATAAAGCTAGACTTGTAGCAAAAGGTTTCACTCAAACTCAAGGGGTTGACTATGATGAAACTTTTTCGCCTGTGGCAATGCTAAAGTCTATTAGGATATTACTTGCCATTGCTGCTCATTATGATTATGAAATATGGCAAATGGATGTCAAGACCGCTTTCCTAAATGGACATCTTGAGGAAGATGTCTATATGGTTCAGCCTGAAGGTTTTGTTGATCCGAAATATCCTAAAAAGGTATGCAAGTTAAAGAAGTCAATCTACGGATTGAAACAAGCATCTAGAATGTGGAATCATCATTTTAATGAGGAGGCCAAGAAGTTTGGCTTCATTAAAAATGGTGATGAAGCTTGTGTATACAAGAAAGCTAGTGGGAGCACTATCATGTTCCTTGTACTATATGTGGATGATATATTGTTATTTGGAGATGATATTCCGGCAATGCAAGGAGTTAAAACTTGGCTAAGTGAATGTTTCTCCATTAAGGATCTTGGAGAAACACAATACGTTTTGGGGATTGGGATCTACAGGAATAGATCCAAGAAACTGATAGGTTTGAATCAAAGTGCATACATTGAAAAAATCTTGAAAAGGTTCAAGATGGAGAACTCTAAGAAAGGTTTGGTACCTATTCAAAGAGGAACGCTCCTTAGTTCATCTCAGTGCCCCACCACGAAAGATGAACAGGAGAGAATGAAGAAAGTCCCATATGCATCTGCTATTGGGTCAATCATGTATGCAATGATATGCACGAGACCGGATGTGTCATGCGCTCTAAGCCTGACAAGTAGATACCAGAATAACCCAGGCAACAGTCATTGGATTGCTGTCAAAAGTATATTGAAATACCTTAGGAGAACTAAGGATATGTTTCTAATATATGGGTCTGGTGAGGAGGAACTCGCTGTAAAAGGTTACGTGGACGCGAGTTTCCAAACTGATCGAGATGATTCTCGATCACAGTCCGGTTATGTCTTCACATTAAATGGTGGTGCGGTCTCTTGGAAGAGTTCAAAACAGGATGTTGTTGCATTATCCACTACAGAGTCTGAGTACATTGCCGCCTCATTGGCAGCTCAGGAAGCTGCATGGATGAAGAAATTCATCGACGACTTAGGAGTAGTCCCTTCCATTCAGGACCCTCTTGAGATCTTTTGTGACAACGAGGGTGCGATTGCTCAAATCAAAGAACCTCGTGCTCATCAAAAGACCCGTCACATTGAGCGGAGATTCAACTACATAAGGGATGAAGTTGAAAAGGGAAAGATATGTATTCACAAAGTTCACACAGATCTTAATGTAGCGGATCCTCTCACGAAGCTCTTACATGGATCAAAACATGCCGGACATGTTTGTGCATTAGGGCTTCGATATTCTAGTGATTGGTCATGATCTGTTTTAAGTATTGTAACGGAACGAAATTGTTCAAACTCATTAATATAATTATGGTATTAGTTTTGAGTTATGTTCCTATTTTGCATATTTTATCCATGAATAAGTAATTATTCTAAATTCCGTAGTCGATCACATTTGTGGGAGCAAATGTGAGGTTTAGACTATTATGAACTTGGATTGGTATACATTCACGGGATGAATGTGGGGCAAGGTTGCAACCAAGGTTCATAGATATTTATTGGATACAAATATTGGAAGACCCGCTCTCAAGATTTACTAAATGGAGCCTTTGTGGTTGATCACATGTAGTCTTGAGTAAAGGCGAATATCATTGTATCCTCTGACCTGAGATACATATTGGGTTCGGATATTTACCAAGTATTGTGCCTTGATTCGTTCCTTCGCTATTCTGAAATATGGTAGTTCATAAGGAAGAGCTCAGGTATAATACAAGGTATATATTTAGGACGTGTGTAGTCAAGATGGAATTTGTCCCTCTTATTCATTGAGAGTCAGATGTCTAAGGCCTGATAAAGTTAAATCTAGAAGAGAGTGATCAATCTGTGTCTCTTGGATTTAACATGACATCTAGGACGAAAGGATATAATGAAAAGATTCACCTATTCATATTCGAGATGAGAACTCGAAAGGGATGATGTTATTGAATGGCACAAAGTCATAACATATTGGGGGTGATGGACGGTCGTTAGGTGATATCCGTCACTTGTATTAATTTCTTATGTTTCTCGTGCAAGTGGGAGATTGAAGGTTTTTCGTATGCCCGAGAGACATATTAAATTAATGTGGCTAATATGTTTTGATCCAAGTTGGGTCATACCCAATAACAAGCTTACCGACACCTTATTCGTATTTGATCTTAACGATTGGATCATTGATTAAATACGCGACACTTGAATTTTAAGGAAAAGGTTTCTTAAATAATATTACTTGATATGTTTATATATAAGTTATGGAACAACTTATATAACAAGGATTTAATTATTTATAGGTTAAATAATTGATTAAGTTATGATACATTTTATAAAATTGGTTTTATAAAATATACATAACAAATAATATATATACAAGTTTATAAAATGTATTTTATGAAATCAAGTTTTATAAAAACTGATTTTATAAAATCAGTTTTTTTTATAAAAGTATATTATATTATGGCAATGTGAGTGGCATGGGAGTTAGAATAAGCATGCATTTGTTTAATACTTGCTACCCATGCTTAACTAAGACCAAGGGGACTTAGTATTCTACACACACATGCATTCAAACATATCAAAAGATCTAGAAAACTGCACAAAAATTCTGTTGGAGCTGAGCAAAAGCCGTGGCCTTTTATTGCCAAAAGGGAGGTCCAAATTTGGTTTTTACAAGCTCATTTCTAGTGTCATTTAAATCCTAACTAATTACAAAGGTGTTGGGGTTATTGCTTGTGGGTATTTCAAGCTTGAGGCTTCAAGTAAGAAGCTTGTTCATCATCATCTTCTTCATCATCTTGTAGTAACCCTCAACTAGCTTGAGGAGGTAAAACTCTAAACCCACTTTTAGTTTGTAAGTATATTTCATGACATGATCTATTATTGGGATTTAATTTTAATTGGTTAAAGTAAACAAGTTTCAAATCGGGTTACATGCTTCCGCTTTAATATGAATCTTAATATGATTTTAGTGTTTATGAACTTGTTAAATCCCAACAAAAATGACAGTAAATAAAGGTACGATGAAATATGAAATAAAAGTATTATGCTTATTTAAACTTCCGTAATCATGATGTTCGACGTGTTGATTTTAATTTATTACCCGGGTTAATTGTCCTTTGTCCTGGATTATTTGATACCTATTTGGTTTTTGTCCATAATAGTCCATCGGTCATAATTATAAAATGCTCGTCAAATTAACCTTATTCCCGAAGTCAAATATTCCAACTAATTAGGGATTCGAACTGTAACAAGGTTTTAATACTTTGTTAATAATTACACCAGGTTATCGACTGCGCGTAATCCAAGATTTTAATACTTTGTTTACAATTACACCAATTATCCTTGTATGTAATCCACCCCTATTTTAATGAGATATGAATATTAATTTACCCACTTGATCAGAGTGAATAATCAATTACCTAACCCGAATAATTAATTAAATGATCGTAAAAGATGTCGTATAAACGTCACTAAATAGGACATACATAATTATTTTAATAATTATTAGATTAACTAATTTGAAGATAGGTTCGACAGGTTCCAATGAGTTGTCGCTCAATTAGACAATACCCCTTATCTATTAATAGTCATAGTCCAATATCCACAAGTGTCGGTCTTTTGTCCAAACCTTAATTATGGTACAAAATCTAATAACCCAATCTAAATTTTTAGTCTAACATCATGATTACTTCAGCTCAAATAAGCATAATAATAACTTAGTTATGAGACATTAATTTAAAAAGGAAGAACATAGCTTACAGTGGTGATTAATCGCGTAGCGTTAAACGGACAGAATTCCGTCTTATAAAACCTTAAAACATTTCTTACAATAACCCAATTATTATTAAACTTAAATTAAAATTAAAATTATATATATATATATATATATATATATATATATTATTACAGAGAAGGAAAAGAAAAAGATATCCTCTAAACTCGTCCGAAAAATGCTGAATTTATAGAATGTGGCCTGCTACAGTAACTCATGCGGTCGCATGAGATTTTAGTGCAAATCTCATGCACTCGCATGGGTTTTATGCCTATTTCTCATGCGATCGCATGGCCGTCAGATCCAGCTCACATATTTTTTGTTTGCTAGTTTGTCGACATTATTTAATATAATATATAATATATAAATAATTTATATAATTATTTAAATATTATATTATATTCTTGTGCATAGTTGACTTGTAATTTTAGCTCCGTTGCGTCGCGCGTTGATAGTTGGCTCAGGTCCCGGTTCCGGTTTTTCGAACGTCCTTTCGTATAATTTAATATCTTGTACTTTGCGTTTTGTGGCTTGTACTCTTATCATTTTGGACATTTCCCATCAATAAATTGAACCACTTGGATTGTACTTTGTACTTTTTAGCTTTTTGGTCATTTGCGTCTTCAAATCGTTGTTTTCTTCTTTTGTCTTCGCACTTATTTATTTAAACGAATATTACATAAAAATATAACAATTACAACTAAAAGCTTTACATATTGGAAGGATATTGTGCCTAAATATATGTTCATTTGGAGCACTATCAAATATCCCCATACTTGAGCATTGCTTGTCCTCAAGCAATACATAGCTTTGAAATAAAATCACACTTCACTCGAATCACTTTTTTTATTCTCACATTAAATACATCAGTGATTTTGATACGGCGGTATAAATAATGATAGTAACGATGTGGTTTACAGTTCCACATGACTATTAAAATTTTAGATCCTTTAAGGAAATTAGATCTTTATGAAAACATTTGATCTTTTTGAAAATTCAATCTAGATTTTACCCTAGATAAGTTTTCCGAAATAACCCTTCACTGGTGTTTGCAAAATATTTTTGTGGGTTGCGTGGGTTTCATATTTTTAAATTTTAGCTCAAAACTTACGGTTTTGTGTTACCCACTTACTAACCTTGTATTAGGAAAGCACACGTCCAGTATACTTGCTCCGTATATTACCTTTCGGTAAACTACCGTCCGGTTGTAAAGGAAAGCGTTGAACAAGCAACTGTTAAGGAAATATCTAATGACATACAGATGTTCATGGTCTAAAACATGTCGGATGCAATTACTATCCTTTGTAGGAGCAATAGTAAAGATCACCCTATAATTTTTCGATCTGGCACAAGGTCATGTCTTCGACCATGCTATACAACCACCGTTCTTATGGTTGACACCCGATTTGGTTCAGGTGACCTAATGAATTCTATGAGAATTCTTAGGATTTTACGTTCAATGGTAATGAACGCATTGAAAATAGGTTTTCAGAAAACAAATCGGTTTTAATTTGATCAAAATATTTTCTCGTTCAAGCTCGAGTTTAGATATCATCGAATTCCATGAGTTTGTAATTCTCAATCTTTAAGGTCAATCTCAAGGATTGAGTAATATCAGGCTTAAAAGCTGATTTTTAATCTTTAAGGAGATATCAACGACCCTGTTTGATGCTGAGGTCCGTGGATTTCCTACTGATTTTAGAGATGACTTTTCTAGATTTTTCGTCAACCTACAGCTGGTCTGGACGACAACTTCTTGACCTAAATCAAGAAGCGCGTGTCTTTTTCAAAAGATTTTACTTCCTTTTAATGATAGAATTGATTCATCATGTAGATCCATCTTTTCTTCCATTTATATTACAATTTACCGGGTAAAATAGTTAATTTTGTCCAAAACAAAAGCACCTGCAATAATATGTACCAAATATGTGATATGTGTTTTAAAGAAATTGGTAAATTCTTCTCACACTTAGCTTTTATTTATTCTTTTCTTTGCCTTTTTATTCTCTTCTATTCCATTTTAAATGAATTCTAACGTTTTGGGTTGTTTCTCCATTTATGTTCTCTCCGAGGTAACAATAATTTCGGTAATAAAACCTAGTTTTATCATTTATAAATATGTATAAACATGATTTTGAATTCATTTTATTTGAAAATTTTTCAAATTTTCACAAAATTTGGCAATTAAACTAAGTGTAAACCCGAGAGAATTTATAACCCTTCCCCACACTTGAGATAATGCAATGCCCTCATTTGCATGAAATCAGACTATAATTATAAATTCATGAGGGTGATTAGTGTAGAAAAGTGATTAAAAATACCGAGTTTGCAAACATATTAATTTATATCACATTTGATATTTTGCGTCTTGTTTTCAAAATTAGTAGCTTTTTCTGAACTTTAATGCCATTCTTTGAAAGTGCGATGTTTTACCCTGTTTTGTACATAAGATAAACTACAAACATATATATAATATATATATATATATATATATATATATATATATATTTTTATAAAACCTTTATTTATTAAAACAATTTAAATGAATAATTTTTTAAAATTTTGTTTCCTTTTACTTTAGATAGTTTCGGTATGTTTACCTAGTCCGTCCCTTGACAAAATTTAAAATTTGTCGTTTTTAAAGCGATGGTTTTAAAAGCAAAGATTTTTGGATTTTTTAATTTTTTTGGTATACTTTAGATCAATAAAATTAAAAATAATGATAACAAAATTTTTCGCCCCGCCCTCGGGTAAAGCAATTTCGGTTCCATGACCTAGTCTTCAACTTACGATGAATTTTAGAAATTATTTTTTAAACTTAATGAAATAAAGTAATTTTTGTTTTTAAATTCACACAAAACTTAAATTTAAAAATGCATATAAATTTCATATAAAACCTATAAAACAAAAAATTTAGAATGGGGGGAGAAAATTAGTTCTTTAGTGTCTGCTAGTGGAAAAGACCAATCGGATTCCATTCTCGGAACTACACGAGAACAGAACAACTAACCCTAGACATCATTTTCTTTTTAGAACATTTGAATCTCCCCACACTTAGGTAGCTGTGGTGTCGAAATTGTGATTAACTTCATTGTTAATTTCTTTTGGACCATAATCAACTTGCATATCTGTGACTTTTCCTTTAAGCCATTGGTCGGATTCCTGTGTGATATCCACAAATTCAACTAGTTTCGCCTTTTCTTTAGGCGATAGATTGGATACTAACCGGTTACATAACTTAAAGTTCCCATTGGTTCTAGTATCGCTAATCCGTTTAATAAGTTTCTTCATTGAACTATTAATAACGGGGTCATTTAATTTCGTATCAACAACGGGGTTCTTTGTTATCAGGTTATCATTATGTGTTACTTCATTTTTCCCACACTTAGGCGTTTTATTATTGTTAAGCACTACCGTTGGAGTTGGTAAAACAACATGGTTCTTACCAATCGTTTTTGTTGGTTCAATGGTTTTGGTTGGTGGAGATTTAGACTTTCGACTCACAAAGGTGATTGATTTTTCATCATTACTAAGTGTCATTCTACCCTCTCTTACATCAAATAACGCCCCGGTGGACGCTAAGAATGGTCGACCTAAAAGTAGAGGAATGTTTGGGTCCTCTTCTATGTCAATGACAATGAATTCGACTAGAAAGGTTAAATTACCCACTTGAACGGGTAGGTTGTTAGCAATTCCAACTGGGTGCCTAATGGTTTGATCAAAGAGTCGGACACTCATCTCTGTTGGACTTAACGCACCTACTCCTAATCTCTTATATAATGAAAGAGGAATAACACTCACAGTCGCACCTAAATCTTCTAGTGCATCATACATGACACAATCACTAAGTAGACAAGGAACAATAAATTCACCCGGATCACCCAACCTTGGTGGAACTTTTAGTGGAACTGTCTTCACTGGGTTTATCTTTACAGTTTTTGTTTCTTGTACTTTCTTATTCTTCTTCTTCTTCTTTCCAGAGGTATCACAAACTTTATTACCTATTACTTGCTCATACTCAACTCCTTTTCTTGGAAACGGGATGGGTGGTCTGTATGGTGACACCACTGGCTTTACATACTCGGGTGGTGGTGATGGTGTAACTTCTTCATTGTTACTCACATCTAAAACCTTCCCATCTTCTGATGCTGGTTTTTCAGAATTCGTTGAAACCATATTAACATTCTCATTCCGAGGATTTACTTCAGTATTACTTGATAGCTTTCCTTGTTCCCTCTCACTTATCATGCTAGCAAGAGTACCTACGTATTTTTCTAGATTCAAAATGGAAGCTTGTTGAGTTCTTAATGACTGATCAAACCTCTCATTTGTTTGAGTTTGAGATGTAATAAATTTTTTTGAGATTCCATTAGCTTTGCCATCATTTCTTCCAGATTTGACTTTTTCTATTCGGTTTGTTGTGGTGGTTTATATAAGCTAGGTTTTTGTTGATTGAAAGTGTTGTTTTGAGTTGGTTGGTTATTCGGACCTTGTTGGTTATACGAGTTATTATTGGGTCCATTTGGATTGTAAAGAATGTTTTGATTTCGTATAAAGTTTGGCCTTGGCGGTTGATAATTATTTCCCGGCCTTTGGTTCATGTAGGAAACATTCTCTCGTTGTTCCATGGTTTGCTCAATGTGACAATCTTTCATTAAGTGTGGTCCACCGCATTGATAACAACTGATTCGTATTGCGTGAATATATTTAGTCATCTTTTCCATTCGTCTCTCGAAAGCATCTATTTTTTGCGGAAACGGAATCAAAGTCATGGCTAGAATCGGCTCTAGCCACTTTAGATGAACGAAAAATATCTTTTTCCTGGTGCCACTCATGTGAGTAGGAGGCTGTGTTATCAATAATTTTGTGAGCTTCGGTTGCGGTTTTCTTCATAATGGAACCACCAGCTGTTATGTCGATGTCTTTTCGTGTAGCAACGTCGACACCTTGGTAGAATATTTGTACTATTTGATAAGTGTCTAAACCGTTCTGAGGACATCCTCTCAACAATTTTCCAAATCTTGTCCACGCCTCATATAATGTTTCATTTGGCTTTTGCGTGAACGTAACAATTTTTCCTTGAAGTCTCACGGCTTTAGATGCCGGAAAGAATTGTTTAAGAAATTTTTTAACTAAAACATCCCATGTATCAATCGCCCCTTCAGGTAACGATTCTAACCAATCTTTGGCTTCTCCCTTTAAAGTCCAGGGAAATAACATGAGATAGATCTGTTCATCCTCCACTTCTCGGATTTTAAATAGAGTACAGATCCTATTAAAGGTGCGAAGATGTTCGTTTGGATCTTCCTTTGGCGCACCACTAAATTGGCATTGATTAGTTACCATGTGTAGGATTTGTCCTTTGATTTCATAATCTGGCGCATTAATGTCTAGTTTAATAATGGCGTGACCTTGGCCAGTGCGTGTGGCTCTCATTCGGTCTTCCATACTTGGAGGTTCTGTTACTTCCATAATTAAAATTATTGAATACGAATCACTAGAGGATTCTGATTTAACGGTTTGTAGTTCAGGTGGAACGATTAGTGGTTCTGGATCTTGGAATTGTCCTTGAATATCCTCCGGGTTTTCAATTTTGAAGTCGGGTTCAAAAGATGGATTATCAGAAATTTGAGTTGGAGTACTTGTTTGACTTGACGATGATTCTAAAGAAAAATCAACAGCGGCAATATTAGCTAGATGTCTTGATCGAGTTACAGGTGGTGAACGTATGAAAGGTGGTGAACATTTTGCTCGTGCATTCACTGAATATCCTATTAGTTATAAAGATAAAAATTATTAAAGTTATCAAATTAATAGACTTTTCTGATTTTGCCCACGTTTCGAATAGCCAATAGATGCAGTAGGTAGCCAGGACCCTTTAAATCGGAAGCCCACAACTCGCCACTAACAAATCCAACTATTACTATGAACCAGAAAATTTGGATGTCTATCAATTTAACTGTTTAAAATAATTTTTCGTCGAAATTTTGAAATAAAAATCTATGTCCTAAAAACTAGAGCATCGAGAAATAAGAGGAAGAAAAAGAGTGCGTCGAAAAACGTCAAAAAATAAAAAGTCAAAAAAATAATAATAAGAAAGTAAAGCGTCGAAACTTAAAAGTCTAAAAACTTAATATTAAAAGTTGCGTCTAAAGGAATTAAAGCTTAAAAGAAATTCTATATCCAAAACGGTAATAACTTAATAGGCATTAAAATCTATTAAATATTAAAGCGATAAGCAATGTCGTAAAATTCTAAAGTGCCTAAATCTTAATCTAAAGAGAAAGCACTTAAGGAATTTTACGGCAAAGCCTAGAAATCTAAAAATATAAAATAACTACGGCAAAAACTAAGTTTAAAACTAATTACGAACGATAAATATACAAATTACAATTAAACGATAAAAATACAAATTATAACTAAAAATTATAAAAATACAAATTTTATAAAAATATTATTTTTATATTATATTTTATAAAAATATTAATCTTAATAATAATATTAAACTTAAAATTACAAATAAAACTAAAACTAAAAACAAATATATTAATTGTAAACCTAATTAGGGTATAATAATAATATTAATTAAAAATATAACCCTAATTCCGTAATTAATGAAGTCCAATGTTCAGCCTGTCAGACGGCTCCACGAGTGCGGATGGTTTTTGCCCAAAAAGCTCCGTGACTGTGGAGTTTCAGATGCTGTGCAGGCTCAAACTGGTTCGGCAGATTCAGTTTATTATTATTATTTTTTTATTTTTTTTATTTTTTAGGTTTATTTTCTTTTTTAAAAAATATAATGTAAGTAAAACTTATATTTTAACAAAAATTACTTATTAGTTTTTGTAAATAAAAAAAATAAAAACTTTTTTTTTTAATTTAACACTTAGAAATATAGATATATATTTCTCTTTTTTTTATATTTTTATTAAAACTTATATATTTTTACAAAAATAGCTTAAAAACTAACTAATTTTTTATTTTTTTAGAATACAGCATTTCGCTTTCACCGGCAGCGGCGCCAAAAACTTGATGTGTACAGCGGTGTATACAAAATACTATTATTTTTACTACGAAATACTACGAAATATTACACAAGTTTTATTAATTTACGGATGGGATATACCTAAACCTTGCTACAACACTTATAGGCAGTGTACCTAATCGTAGAGTAGTGTAGTTTTTAGTAAGTCCGGTTCGTTCTACAGGGAGCTGGCTAAGTTTAACGCTATATTTATTTTACACTATATTTGTATAACTATATATATAAGTAATATTATTATTATTATAAAAGGGGGGTTTTACCGTTTAATGACCGGTTTGTCGATTTTAAATAAAGCGTAAAGATAAATGACGATAATATGAATGACAGAATTTAAATTGCGATAAAGTAAATTGCAGTAATTAAAATGACAGTAAATAAAGGTACGATGAAATATGAAATAAAAGTATTATGCTTATTTAAACTTCCGTAATCATGATGTTCGACGTGTTGATTTTAATTTATTACCCGGGTTAATTGTCCTTTGTCCTGGATTATTTGATACCTATTTGGTTTTTGTCCAAAATAGTCCATCGGTCATAATTATAAAATGCTCGTCAAATTAACCTTATTCCCGAAGTCAAATATTCCAACTAATTAGGGATTCGAACTGTAACAAGGTTTTAATACTTTGTTAATAATTACACCAGATTATCGACTGCGCGTAATCTAAGATTTTAATACTTTGTTAACAATTACACCAATTATCCTTGTATGTAATCCACCCCTATTTTAATGAGATATGAATATTAATTTACCCACTTGATCAGAATGAATAATCAATTACCCAACCCGAATAATTAATTAAATGATCGTAAAAGATGTCGTATAAACGTCACTAAATAGGACATACATAATCATTTTAATAATTATTAGATTAACTAATTTGAAGATAGGTTCAACAGGTTCCAATGAGTTGTCGCTCAATTAGACAATACCCCTTATCTATTAATAGTCATAGTCCAATATCCACAAGTGTCGGTCTTTTGTCCAAACCTTAATTATGGTACAAAATCTAATAACCCAATCTTAATTTTTAGTCTAACATCATGATTACTTCGGCTCAAATAAGCATAATAATAACTTAGTTACGAGACATTAATTTAAAAAGGAAGAACATAGCTTACAGTGGTGATTAATCGCGTAGCGTTAAACGGACAGAGTTCCGTCTTATAAAACCTTAAAGCATTTCTTACAATAACCCAATTATTATTAAACTTAAATTAAACTTTAAATTATAAAATATATATATATATATATATATATATATATATATATATATATATATATATATATATATATATATATATATATATATATATATATATATATATTATTACAGAGAAGGAAAAGAAAAAGATATCCTCTAAACTCATCCGAAAAATGCTGAATTTATAGAATGTGACCTGCTACAGTAACTCATGCAGTCGCATGAGATTTTAGTGCAAATCTCATGCACTCGCATGGGCTCATGCACTCGCATGGGTTTTATGCCTATTTCTCATGCGATCGCATGGCCGTCAGATCCAGCTCACATATTTTTTGTTTGCTAGTTTGTCGACGTTATTTAATATAATATATAATATATAAATAATTTATATAATTATTTAAATATTATATTATATTCTTGTGCATAGTTGACTTGTAATTTTAGCTCCGTTGCGTCGCGCATTGATAGTTGGCTCTGGTCCCGGTTCTGGTTTTTCGAACGTCCTTTCGTATAATTTAATATCTTGTACTTTGCATTTTGCGGCTTGTACTCTTATCATTTTTGGACATTTCTCATCAATAAATTGAACCACTTGGATTGTACTTTGTACTTTTTAGCTTTTTGGTCATTTGCGTCTTCAAATCATCGTTTTCTTCTTTTGTCTTCGCACTTATTTATTTAAACGAATATTACATAAAAATAGAACAATTACAACTAAAAGCTTTACATATTGGAAGGATATTGTGCCTAAATATATGTTCATTTGGAGCACTATCAGTGCTCATAGATCTATCTTTAGGATTCGCGTCAATTAGGGTGTCTGTTCCCTAATTCTTAGATTACCAGACTAAAAAGGGTGACATTCGATTCAATAATCCAACCATAGAATGTAGTTTTGATTACTTGTGTCTATTTTGTAAAACATTTATAAAAGCAGCGCATGTATTCTCAGTCCCAAAAATATATATTGCAAAAGCATTTAAAAAGGGAGCAAATGAAACTCACAATACGATATTTTGTAGTAAAAATATGCATATGACTGAACTGAACAATTGCAGGGTTGGTCTCGGATTCACGAACCTATATCAATTATATATATTAAAACATATAATGAACATATAATGGTATTCAATCCAATTTATATATTTTAGTTATATAATATACTATTTATTTAAATAGTACTGTATTTATTATTCCAAATGTTATATATATCAATATATGTTATTTTTATATTAAAATAGTAAATTAGATATACTTATGATAAATATAATAACGATAATGGTTTTACTCATAATGATACTACTAATTATAACCTAAATGATAATGCTAATAATAATACTTAATGATTTTTCTAGTAATAAGAATGATAATACTATAATTTATATTAACGTTACTAATAAAAATCATGTTACTAGTCTTAGTAATAATATTAAGTAATTTTAATTGTAATAACAACAATAATAATAATAATAATAACAATAATAATAATAATAATAATAATAATAATAATAATAATAATAACGACAATAATAATAATAATAATAATAATAATAATAATAATAATAATAATAATAATAATAATAATAATAATAATAATAATAATAATAATAATAATAATAATAATAATAATAATAATAAAAGAATACTACCTCAAAGTAAAGGCTTTCTAAAAAAAATGCCCATGCCGGGGCTCGAACTCGAGACCACTCGTTAACCTGCTAACGCCCTCAACCATCCATCTAATTCTGTTTTTCTGATAATATTTGAATACTAATTATATTTAACCGTTAATTGTTTTTCTTCTCTTTTCCTCACAAAACAAACCCGAAACTATTCATTATCATCAACATCTTCCATCATCATTCGTTAATCTCCATCTCCTTCTTCATGTTAACACGATCAGAGAATCATCATCTTATCATCATCATTTATTCATAATTATAATCCATAAACTGAACATCATCCTCATAGTTCATCCTAATTTATATTATCATCATCCTTAACATCATAATTATTATTTTATGTATCATCTATCATTATGTTTTTGTGTATCATCACCATCATCCTCACTACCGAAACATCTTTTATCATAAACAGAAACAGATGACGAATATAGCAGCAAGGTTAAACAATAGCTGTAGCAACACGAGATGCTAGTGGCGCTCTGTTTTAGTTGTTGTAGGGTGGTGATGATGGATCATGGTCGAAGAGGAAGAACAAGTGGTGGGAGTGGGTGATTTTAGCTCGACAACAGAAATTTTTTTTTACGGTGGTGACGTGTGATGGTGGTAGCCGGCCGAGGTGGTTTATGGTGATTCTTGGGTGGCCGGTGAGAGTGATGGCAGGCGGATGAGTGGTCTACGGTTTTGAGAATAATGGAAGTCGAGTAGCAGACACCAATTAGGTTGGTGGTTCCAAGGTGGTTTCGATGGTGGTTAGGAGAGAGAGACGAGAGAGAGAAGTGGTCACGGTGGCGATTCATGGTGGTTGAAGGTGTTGGACGTGGAATGCGATCAAACATTGATGGTGGCGGTGGTCATGGTGTCGGGTTCAAAGGTGGTGATGGAGTAAGTTGTAGTGGTGATCGACATGGTGGCGGGTGAGGGTGTCGTTGGGTGGATATATATTTTATATATATATATATATATATATATATATATATATATATATATATATATATATATATATATATATATATATATATATATATATATATATATATGCATGTAATGTGTAATATAAAGAATTGAATTTAGATAGATATAGACTCAACACACTAAGTGTATTCATAAGTTTCATGGTGGAAGTGGGTTGATTCTTGTACGTACAGGAAGAAAATAAAATGAAGTGAAGTTGGTTGCTAGAATGTGTAAGTGTGTGTGACTATCTACATATGTAGATATATATAATAATTTAAATTGTGGAGAAATTTGCACACTATCATGACATCATTTGCAAAGCCAAACACAGTAATAGCTGTAGAAAAATTGAAAAGTGAGTGCAAGTGGGTGGTGACAAAAGCAACAACAATATCATATATTGAATTCTCGTGAAGTTAAATCGTCTGTATACTACCGACAGTTTTCACGGACTACTATTTCGTATCCCGTTGATAATTAGTGGCGGATAAAAGTCTTTCAGAAAAATCTCAAAATTTTAAATTAAATAGTTTTATTTATTTTGGTCATTATGGTATAAAATTTGATCATTAACTTATTAAATAAAAATTACATCAACTGTCCCTCTCAATTCTGGGTAAAATATAAAAAGTTCTAAAATTTAATAACTAGATCCTAAATACATTTTTAGTAAGCCTAAAATTTATAGAACTCATTTTCGGATCACCGTTTACTTTAAAATCACATAAGTTCGAATTTAACTTGCTTATTATCAATCGGAACATCAAACGAGTATTACAATCATTTAATATTTATTTTTAATATACTTTATTTATATATAGATATGTTTTAAATAATAATTATTATAATATTCTATTTTTATTTTATTTTACATAATTAAATCTTTAATAGCAATAATATATAATAATTCAAATTATATTTTCAATTACCGTTTATATATATATACACACATATATATTTATAATTAGTTATTCGTGAATCGTCGAAAGTAGTCAAAGGTAAAATGATTTCATGTAATAGTTCAAAATTTTTGAGATTCAATTAAATAGACTTTGCTTATTGTGTCGAAATCATACAAAGATTAAGTTTAAATTTGGTCAGAAATTTCCGGGTCGTCACAAAGTTTGGATGCTAGTGGTTAGTCAAGGGACAAAAATCTGCATTTACCTTATTAGGAAATCAATGACAATGGTCAAGGACATTAGACTTTCCTCTTTAGCTAGCACATGTGAACCTCCATGCATATGTCCAAGATCAAAGGAGTAATGGAGTTAACTTTTAGGTGTATTAAGCATATTTTGAAGGCTCTATATTAGGTAAAGAATCCAAAAATTCAAAGAAAAAGGAGCTCCAACAGATATGTTGAAATGCTGACAGAAGTTGTACGGCTGCCTGCAAGGTCGACCGTGCTTGGACCGCAGTTTTGTCTGTCAAGTTTTTCTTGGAATATAGATACACCTCTTTGCCAAACTAGAAGACTACCTCTTTCTAACATTCTTTCAAAATCATATCAACTAATCTCCCAAGCCTCAAGCACACATCTATGGAGAGATTATAAGAGAGAAAGAGAGATTCTACTTACACTAAGTAGAATTGAAATGTAAACTTTATGCTTATCATTTGTATCTTTAAGTTTACTTTGTAAGACACTTCCTTAGGGGGTCAAGGAAGTTAGATAGTTCTTATGATAAGAAACACCATCTTGCTTAATGATTCAACTTCCTTAAAGGGATATAGGAAGTTGATCAATTTCATTGGGTATTAGGTTTGTGTGACCTATTGAAGAACTATGAGTGATTGTAAGCTTAGCTATAAGTTTACTTCTAAGCTATCTTCTTAAATGGATCTAGAAGGTAGTTGTGATTTCACTAGGCTAGAGCATTATGATCTTGTGGTAAGAGCATTTGGTGTTTGTGAATTCTTCAAAGGGACGCAAGGGTTCATAAGTAGCGGCTTATCGAGGAGCTAGTGTTGTATCCGGACACTCCACCGGGTTTGGGGTATCATAGTGAAGAAAAGTCTCAATTCGTAGAATTGGAGAGTGGATTAAGGTGGATTAGTTAACATCCACCCGAACCACTATAAATCCTTGTGTTTGTGCACTTACATTCTTTACATACTTGCATTAACAAACACAAACGCTTCCACACTTAAAACTTATGTTTTGATCGTTAAATATTTCGAAAATGTTTTAAGAAACCACTAAGTAACTATTCACCTCTCCTCTAGTTACTTACAAACTTGAAAGAGGAGGGACACCATAACTTATATACAACCACACAATCTCATACTTGGTCAATGTTGGATCGTTACAGTAGTCATTGGTTACGGCCACGTTAATTATGGTTAGTACTTTCTTTTGGCAGGTCAACCCAACATTTCATATGCCACCACTTTGTAGCCTCGTTAGTTATGCCTATGTTGATTACGGTTGGCACCCTTCTTTTGGTGATTCAAGCCACCATTACGTAGGCCACCACTCCAACAAGATCTAGTCTGAATTTGGCACCAGATATTGTACATGTTAGTTATGAAAATAATCTAACATACAGGTTTATCTAAACCCAGGTTGAGCTATAAATACAAATCCTAGATTATCATTAAAAGACATGTTTTTACAAGTATGTAAAAACATAAATAACACTCTCACGAATCTAATTCTTCAGAGCTCTCACTTTCACAGTTTAAAATATGTTTGATAATCACTAAATCATACAAACTTTGGCTGTAGATCTAGTATGCCTAATCGAAGGTGGTCATAACATTTAGCCACCCTCTCGAAATCGTCAATATCTTAGGTAGATTTATCGATTATGATCTACGAGAGAGTTGAATTATTTAATCCTTACACTAGTAAAAAAATAATAAGGATCCTATAAGAAATTAGTCTTTGAGGAGGGTGAAAAAAACTAGTTCCTAATGCGGATAGAACATTTTTTAAAGTTCGAAGAAAAACCGATCTCAATGCCATACAAAATAAATCCGTTTTTGTTGACCGTTTCAATCTATAGGAATATATTCTTTTAATAAACAGGTTTTGATGTATTTTTCTTTGGAACCTGTTTTATTGTCTCGATGATTTTCCTTTTCAGGGAGTAACGAAAAATTTAAGCGACTAAGCAGCTTATATGTTTGTAGCAAATACCAAACTCCACTTTACCCTCCACCGCTTAGTTTTACATCTACTTTCCATCTCCCTCATTCAGCTAAGCCCTCACTCCTCTATTTGCTTCTTTGTTAAGGTAAGTCCTTAAATTCTTTTGTGTTTCATTTAAAAAATAGACACTAACACATAATTTCACTATATAATCTTTTCTTTTCTCTAGTTTAGTTTATTATAAAAATAAATGTTGTTTCAGGTCATAATAAAAATACAAAATGAATGATAAATCTGAAACGAGGAATCAATCAAATCCACAGCAGCAGCAACAGCAGCAACAACAACAACAGTTCCCGATTTCACAAATGTAGAGTATGGGGGAGGTGGGGTGTATGTTGGAGTGAAGAAGCTTAAACAAAACAAAGAAGCAGAAGACTCGCAACCGCTAGACTGTATGTCGCGATATGTCGCGATCGCGAGGGTGGTTTGGACAAGATACGCGAAAGGGAAAAAAAAGCTCGCACCTGGAGATTATCCTCGACGTGAATCTCGCGATCGTGAAAGAATATGCACGCAGAATCTCGCGATCGCGAATGGGGGTCTGACGTGTAAAAGTTTTCAAAACCGTGTTTTCTTGCTCGTTAAGTTTTTTCCTTGTTGAGTTTTGCATATATAAACACCCTATTGTAACTCATAGAATGTATCATGAATTATATCAATAAAATCTCTCTAGTTTGATCCGTAGATTAAAGTAATCAACCCTTGATTACATATAACCACACTAAATTATCGCGCTCTTATTTTTTCTTGATATTGTATTTGTTTATCTTTGTGGGGTGAGTAATTTTATGGAATTACTCATATTGTTGGGTCCTAAAAACCTTACAATTGGTATCAGAGCTCAAGGTTAACGAGTTTGGGAAGATGGCGGAAGACAGGATATTTAGAATCGATAGATTTGATGGAAAAGACTTCGGCTTTTGAAAGATGCAAATTGAAGATTACTTGTATCAAAAGAAGCTACATCAACCCTTGTTGGAGATCAAACCCGAAGGCATGAGTGATGCCGATTGGACTCTTTTGGATCGCCAAGCTTTGGGTGCGATTCGACTTTCACTTGCTAAGAACATTGCTTACAACGTTGTGAATGAGAAGACGACGTTTAGATGTTTGAAGGTACTCTCCAACATGTATGAAAAACCTACAGACTCTAATAAGGGTTTTCTTATGCGATAATTGTTCAATACGAAGATGAGGGAATGCGCGAGAGCAATGAATTACATCAATGAGTTTAACAACATCTTATCGAGGCTTGAATCGGTAGATATTAATTTTGAAGATGAACTAAAGACACTAATCTTGCTTTCATCATTACCGGAAAGTTGGTCGGTACCATGGTTAGTATCTCTACAAGAACTACTAGGCTAGCGTTTGAAGGTATTAGGGATTTGATTCTCGGTGAAGACACTCGTAAGAGAGACTCGGGGAATCGTCATCCGAATCTTTGTTGAGTACCGACAACCATGGAAGGAAATTGATCGTGAAGAAAAGAAGGGTAGGAAGAAGTCTAAGAAGAGGTATCCATCAAAGGACCAAAGTGAAGCTATTTGTTGTGGTTGCAATCAAAAGAGGCACTTTCAAAGGAATTGCAAGAATCCTCCGGCGAAATGTGTAAGCTTTACCGCTAAAGATACGGATGATGCACTTTTATGTAGTGTTGAAAATTCGGTGGAGTCTTGGATCTTGGATTCGGGAGCTTAGTATCATGCCTTACCCACTAGGAGTTTGATGAAGAATTTTTGATCGTATCAAGGTGAGGTAAAATTTGCAAACAATAAAAGGCTTGAAATTGAGGGCATTGGAGATGTTGTATTGAAGACTACTCTTGGTTCTGATTGGACTTTGAAAGAGGTGAGGTTTATTCCTAAGTTAAAAAGGAAGCTTATCTCGGTTGGTCAATTAGATGAGGAAGGTAACGCGGTTACTTTTGAAAATCGCCAATAGAAGATGGTTAGGGGTAGTTGTGCGGTGGCTCGTGGACATAAGAGGGGAACACTTTATATGGTTGATGTGTTTAATGAAGACACGTTGGTTGGTATAGTTGATATTGGAAGTGATTCTACTCAATGGCACCGAAGACTCGGGCATATGAATGACAAAGATATGAAGTTGCTTGTTTCGAGTGAGAGAATTCCGGATTTGAAGAAAGTGGAGCTTGGGTTTTACGAACCATCTACTTATGGCAAGCAAAATAAGATGACTTTCGAGAAATCAGGGAATGCGCCCAAGTTAGAAAATTGGTGCTAGTTTATACGGACGTGTTTGGACCAAAGAATGTAGAGTCACATGGAGGTTCTCGCTATTATGTCACCTTCATTGATGTAATGACCCAACCCATCATTATACCGACCCACACATTAATATTAATACACGACACCACAATTTATGTTTTCAAAACACTTCCAATTCACCAAAAAGTTTAAAATATTCGATACATAAGTTTAAGTGTTAAAATGGGCATAACAACCCAAGACCCATTTACATAACCAAGATGGTAATTTCGACCTAAGAGCTTAGACTCCAACAAAAGATCGAGCATGTTGATCAGGAATGCACTACCCAATCTTAAATAGAATCTAAAAACAAAGACTTCTAAACAATTCGAAATAATCCTCTAGTCCCCGTGCTTACCCTTGCCACCTCTTCCTTGCGAATCTAATGAATACGTATCACCAACACAAATAATAAACACATACCACATCCATGTATAACTAAGCAAACTATACACTACGTACCACCAAGTCAAATCCGCAAGATTAGCTACAACATGACAATATATATATATATATATATATATATATATATATATATATATATATATATATATATATATATATATATATATATATATACACACACGCATATACCCAAAATCCCAAGGTTAACCCCTTAACCTCAAATCCATGAAGGTTGGCCGAAACCACACGCGCCCTAGTGAATCCGAAACCACACGCGATTCACCACCTTCACCTCAACGACAATAGGGTTGGCCGAAACCACACGCGCCCTAGTGAATCCAAAAACAAATGAGATTCACTACCCTAAGTCATAACAACAATCATAGGAATGTCCGAAACCACACGCGACATTGTGAATCCGAAACCACACGCGATTCACTTCCCAAATCACCTCAACAACATCAACGAGGTTGACCTACTTGTCAATGTGAATCCGAAACTCACGAGATTCACTACCCTAAGGGTGGTAACCCAAAACGCACAAACGTGCCAAGTAGACCCGAAACCTATAGGGTCCATTCTCCCACACACATGTAAAGTGAACCCCGACGCACAAGGATCACTCTACCCCACCCGCACCCATCCTACACATACATACGTATATAATATATTTACACTCACCTTAGCGTATTGATGAATGTAACCGAATAATCCACAACTCGTCAATGGAATGTACCTATTCCATTTATGACATAACAAATAACATAATTACGGTGGATTACAAACCAATCCAAATTGACACTTAGTGTAATTTTGACCCAATTGCACTTTCAAGCACAACCAATGCCCAAAATAACTAATAATCACTTAACACTAGTGAAAATGATAAACACTTGTTGAAATGTCCCGTTCATATCGATTATAAACGTTCCATATTAATTGATTTCGTTGCGATGTTTTGACCTCTATATGAGACTTTTTTCAAAGACTGCATTCGATTTTTAAAACAAACCATAACCTTTAAAATATTACGACGATTATATAATAATGATAATCTAAAATATAGCATTTTTACACGACCATTACATAATGGTTTACAATAATATTACACAGCAATATATATGTCTTCAAATGCAGTTTTTAAACAATATTATACAAGCATGCTGACTCCAACTCTTGTCCATAAATTAGCATGCAACAGCGGAAGCTCTTAATAATCACCTGAGAATAAACATGCTTTAAACGTCAATAAAAATGTTGGTGAGTTATAGGTTTAACCTATATATCAAATTGTAATAATAGACCACAAGATTTCATCTTTCAATAACATGCAATCTGCATAAAAATCATTCATATGGTTGAACAGCTGGTAACCGAAATTAACAAATGCATTTAGAATATCCCCATATATAAATATCGAAGTACTAAAGCAGTTCAAATTCTCTGACTGGGGCGTGTCAAAGCCCATAGATCTATCTTTAGGATTCGCGTCAATTGGTGGCAATTATAATAAACACTAATTCTTAGGCTACCAAGTTCAACAAGGGCGATATCCGGTATAACGATTAAACATAGAATGTAGTTTCAATACTTGTGTCTATCTTGTAAATCATTTTCAAAACTGCATGTATTCTCATGCCAAAAATATTAGATAGTAAAAATGGGACTATAACTCACTTTCACAGATTTTCACTTCGTCGGAAAATAAGACTTGGCCACGGGTCGATTCACAAATATGTACATATATATCAAAGTATGATCAAAATACATTCACAACATTTTTATTACGTTTTAACGATTTAAGTTTATTAAGTCAGCAGTCCTCGTTAGTAACCTACAACTAGTTGTCCACATTTAGATGTACAGAAATAAATCAATATATATATTATCTCGAATCAATCCACGACCCAGTGTCTACAAGTCTCAGACTCGATCACAACTCAAAGTATATATATTATTTTGGAATCAACCTCAACCCTGTATAGCTAACTCAAACATTACTGCATATAGAGTGTCTATGGTTGTTTCATATAATATATATAGATGGGTCGATATGATATGTCAAAATATTGTATACGTGTCTATGTTATCCCAAGATTACATAATATATGTTAGAATACATGTATAATACAATATAAGTTGGTTAAGTTATGATTTGTATAGATTTGTTACAAATTTCACGTAGCTACAACAAGCAAAATTATCCAATCTTGTTTTACCCATAACTTCTTCGTTTTAAATCCGTTTTGAGTGATTCAAGTTGCTATGGTTTCATATTGAACTTAAGTTTATGAATCTAAATAGAAAAAGTATAAGTTTATAGTCAGAAATACAGGTTACAAGTCATTTTTGTAAAGGTAGTCATTTCAGTCGAAAGAACGACGTCTAGGTGACCATTTGTAAGACCCAAATATTGATTGTACATAATGTATTTATGGTGTATGATGCGTGTATAAAGTGTACGTGTTGCTTGCTCGAACGTCGAAGGAAACTGGACGTTGTCCGAAGTGACAAGGTGTGTACGTATCTTTTCAACCCCAAATAAAGTTTGAGTTAATATTCCAAAGCCTTACCATTGGAAAGGAAATCTTATCATGTTTCCAACGATATTTGATTCATCGAAAACGGAGCTACGGTCAAAAAGTTATGGCCAAAACAAGAAACTGAAAACTGACCTGAAGGTTGGAGCGGCGCTCCACCTTTCGGCGCGGTGCGCCGAACCCGTCTGATGCAATTTTCAGCCTTTTTAAAAGGTCTAAATGAAGGGTACTTTGGTCTTTTCACTTGGGGTCGGTTTGGGGTCATCAAAACTGATCCTTTGATCAGTTTGGATCACATTTTCACTCATCAAACACTCCCAACCTTATCTAGTGAGAGAGTAAGAGTTTTAGAGAGAGAGAGAGGTGGATTTAGAGAAGAAGGAGGCGGATTCTCATCAAAGCTCGAGTTCTAAAGTTGTTCCTCTCGTTCTTGGCTACGCGGTGATAGTATTGGTAAGCTCAAACTCCGAATTTCATCTATTTGATTTGATATTCAAGTTAGGGTTTGAGTTAGTTTGATGAAAAACCCTTTTAGATGAGGAAATGGGTTTAGTGATGCTAGTAATTGGGTTTATTGTTAATTGTTGGTGGATTTTGGGTTGGTGAACTAATTGGCCATGTTTAGGACTTGAAATTGAGTTTAATCACTTAAGTTAGTGATTATGGAAGTATTGAAACCCATTTAAGGTTATTTGGTTGACTAATTGTGACTTTGGGTCAAATTAGGGTTTGGTGGTGATTATGACCCATTTGGCGATTTAATGAGGTTTATAAACTTAAAATGGATTAAGTTGAAGTATTAAACCGAGTTAAATGTGTTTTGGTGTTAAAACTTGTAAATGGTGAGATTTTGACTTAATGGGTCAAAACTAGGGTTTTAGTGTCAAAATGGGTATGACGCGTGTTTACCACTCGAGTTCGGGTTTAATTGGCGTATTAGGACCATTCTCACTTGTGTTAGTGATTATTGGTTAGTTTTGGGCACGGTTTGTGCTTGGAAGTGCATTTGGGTCGAAATTGCACTAAGTGCCGAATTGGGTTGATTTGTAAATCCACTCTAAGTGTATTGTTGTAATTGTGATAATGGAATAGGTACTTTCCATTGGCGAGTTGCGGATTACTTGGAAGCATTCTTCAAGACTTCAAGGTGAGTGATAATATCCTATGTGCATATGTATGTGTAGGATGGGTGCGGGTCGGGTGAAGTGATTCTCGGCTATAGAGCTCACTTCACATATAGATGGATTTGATGGACTTTTGTATGAGTCCAATTGGCACGGTTGTGCGTTTTGGTTGACCATCTTTGGCGAAGTACGCGTTCGCGTGTACATTATCACACGTGGTTGTGATGTGGTTGATATAACCTCAATGGCGAAGGGTATAATATTGAGAAGTGAATAGCGTGTGTATTCGGATTCATAATGACGCGTGTGGTTTCGGTCATCTTATTGTATTGTGGAAATGAATCTCGTGTAGTTCGGATTCATGGTGACTCGTGTAGTTCGGTCATCTTATTGAGGTAGTAATCTCTTGTGGTTTCGGATTACTAAGGCTCGTGTGGTTCGGCCAACCTCGATGTTGTGAAGATAGTAATCTCGTGTGGTTTCGAATTACTAAGGCTCGTGTAGTTCGGCCAATCTTCATTGTGGTATTTGGTTCTCGGTATTGGGTTAAGGTGTTAACCTTGTTCGTTTATATTGTTATATATTAATGTATTGTTGTGTTGTAACTAACCCTCCGGGTGTAGCTATTTGGCGTTGTTCACATCGTCGTTGGTGAACTTATATTGTTGTTGTATCTTTAGCTCGTTGCTTAGAGATCGTACGGTATGCTTAGTGTAGTGCTTTATATATGGATGCCTCGGTATGCGGTATTTGTTATTTTGTGGCGTGTCCATTTTATGCATATATATGTATGTAGTATATTATCATTCACTAAGCGTTAGCTTACCCTCTCGTTGTTGACTCTTTTTATAGATTGCATGCGGATGGTGGCTCGGGTAAGTGCGAGGATTAGAGGACTTGCATAGTTTGCGTAGAAGGCTTGCTTTTGGATTTATTAGGATTGGGTAGCGTATCCCCAATCGCCATGCTCGGCTTTGTTTTATATTAAAAGTCTTATGGTCGAAAATTGAATTTTGATACTTAAAGGGTAATTTGGGTCAATGTGGGCCCCGCTTCGTAAACTAAATTTTATTAATGGAACGCGCTATTTTTCATATATTGAACATGCGGTTAAAAGCGTTTTGTCTAAATACGTCGGGAACTAGTCAAACATTTTCGCATTTAAGAACTTTTTGGACAGTCCACTTTGGCGCGCCGCGCGGCCTATATGGCGCGCCGCGCAACATGCTGTTCAGGAATTTTTTTTTATTTTTTTGCTGTTTTCACGTGGTTTTGTCGTTGGATGGTTTGGGTTGTTACAAGTGATATCAGAGCATGGTCTAAGGGATTTAGGTGACTTGAGATAGGTGCCTAGACTTAGACTTGTGTGTGCTTAAATTGTTGCGGGACTTGTAGGATTACGGGTCGGAATGGGTTTGGTTAGTGCCTTGGCTATAGGTTGACTAACGTTTATATTAGTAATGCGGATATTATTAATATGTTGTCGTGTTGTGATAATAATTCTCGCGTGTGTTTGTACCGCGTAGAATTTTGGTTGTGTTTGTGTATATCATCGAGCGAGACGGTCGTTGTACTAACGAGTCGATGCGGCATGTGTGCGTAATAAGAACTTGCAAACCTTATTACGGGTGCAAATCGTGTCTAACAAGTGATGTACGATGAGTGTTTAGCAAGATGGGGCTATGTCGTGCGTACGGTTTTACACGTTCGTGGACTAATCGTTTTGCATTCTTTAGAATGACGACGCGAAACGAGACCGAGGCGAATGACGCGGAGTTTAACACTAGGGTTGCGGCCGCCGTTGCGGAGTAAATGAGTGTGTTAGAAGAAAGAATGGAAAGGAGGTATTCCGAACTTCAAAGTAGTGGTGAAATGGAGCGTTATCTTAAGAGCTTCATGAGGACTAAACCCCCGATGTATGACGGAAAGTCGGATCCTTTGGTAAGCACAACTTGGATTTCGGACATCGAAGGGTGTTTCCGTACTATTGATTGCCCTCCCGAGAGAAAGACGAGACTCGCTACGAGTTTGTTGCGGGGTAGGGCAAGGGATTGGTTGGATGGTAATATTGATCTTGTCGGTGGCGAGACGTTTATGGCTTTATCGTGGGACGACTTTAAGGAGGAATTCTTCGAGGAGTTCCGAACTTCGGCCGATTTGTGGGAATTGCGTAATGAGTTGCGAAATTTGCGACAAGGATCTATGGATTTGAGTACTCTCAAGACGACCTTTATGGCGAAGGCTCGTTTTTGTCCGGAGTATTTGGGGAATGATCGTTTGTTGATGGGAGATTTCTATCGGACCTTGAATGATGACTTGAAAAGTAAAATTAGCCGGGGTCAAGCGAAATTGTTTTCGGAATTATTCGACTTGGCTAGAGGTTTCGAGTCGTATTCACGATCGAAAAAGGGTGAACCTTCAAGTGAGCGAAGGGTCGTTTCTTATGGTGCTCTGAGTAAGAGGGCTAAGGGTCCGAGTGTGAGCACGGGTGGTACGCGAACGGGTATGTCGGATTCTAGTGCGGCTAGATGTTACAATTGTGGCGTGAGGGGTTACAAGTCTTGGGAATGTTCGGTACCAAAGGGTGATGGTATGGTGTGCTTCAATTGCCAAAAAGAAGGACATCGTAAGTCGGAATGTCCCAAGTTAGTGGGGACGGGTGTGAAATGTCCCGTTCTTATTGATTAAAAACGTTCCATATTAATTGATTTCGTTGCGAGGTTTTGACCTCTATATGAGACGTTTTTCAAAGACTGCATTCATTTTTAAAACAAACCATAACCTTTATTTCATAAATAAAGGTTTAAAAAGCTTTACGTAGATTATCAAATAATGATAATCTAAAATATCCTGTTTACACACGACCATTACATAATGGTTTACAATACAAATATGTTACATCGAAATCAGTTTCTTGAATGCAGTTTTTACACAATATCATACAAACATGGACTCCAAATCTTGTCCTTATTTTAGTATGCAACAGCGGAAGCTCTTAATATTCACCTGAGAATAAACATGCTTTAAACGTCAACAAAAATGTTGGTGAGTTATAGGTTTAACCTATATATATCAAATCGTAACAATAGACCACAAGATTTCATATTTCAATACACATCCCATACATAGAGATAAAAATCATTCATATGGTGAACACCTGGTAACCGACATTAACAAGATGCATATATAAGAATATCCCCATCATTCCGGGACACCCTTCGGATATGATATAAATTTCGAAGTACTAAAGCATCCGGTACTTTGGATGGGGTTTGTTAGGCCCAATAGATCTATCTTTAGGATTCGCGTCAATTAGGGTGTCTGTTCCCTAATTCTTAGATTACCAGACTTAATAAAAAGGGGCATATTCGATTTTGATAATTCAACCATAGAATGTAATTTCACGTACTTGTGTCTATTTTGTAAATCATTTATAAAACCTGCATGTATTCTCATCCCAAAAATATTAGATTTTAAAAGTGGGACTATAACTCACTTTCACAGATTTTTACTTCGTCGGGAAGTAAGACTTGGCCACTGTTGATTCACGAACCTATAACAATATATACATATATATTAAAGTATGTTCAAAATATATTTACAACACTTTTAATATATTTTGATGTTTTAAGTTTATTAAGTCAGCTGTCCTCGTTAGTAACCTATAACTAGTTGTCCACAGTTAGATGTACAGAAATAAATCGATAAATATTATCTTGAATCAATCCACGACCCAGTGTATACGTATCTCAGTATTGATCACAACTCAAACTATATATATTTTGGAATCAACCTCAACCCTGTATAGCTAACTCCAACATTCACATATAGAGTGTCTATGGTTGTTCCGAAATATATATAGATGTGTCGACATGATAGGTCGAAACATTGTATACGTGTCTATGGTATCTCAAGATTACATAATATACAATACAAGTTGATTAAGTTATGGTTGGAATAGATTTGTTACGAATTTTCACGTAGCTAAAATGAGAAAAATTATCCAATCTTGTTTTACCCATAACTTCTTCATTTTAAATCCGTTTTGAGTGAATCAAATTGCTATGATTTTATATTGAACTCTATTTTATGAATCTAAACAGAAAAAGTATAGGTTTATAGTCGGAAAAATAAGTTACAAGTCGTTTTTGTAAAGGTAGTCATTTCAGTCGAAAGAACGACGTCTAGATGACCATTTTAGAAAACATACTTCCACTTTGAGTTTAACCATAATTTTTGGATATAGTTTCATGTTCATAATAAAAATCATTTTCTCAGAATAACAACTTTTAAATCAAAGTTTATCATAGTTTTTAATTAACTAACCCAAAACAGCCCGCGGTGTTACTACGACGGCGTAAATCCGGTTTTACGGTGTTTTTCGTGTTTCCAGGTTTTAAATCATTAAGTTAGCATATAATATAGATATAGAACATGTGTTTAGTTGATTTTAAAAGTCAAGTTAGAAGGATTAACTTTTGTTTGCGAACAAGTTTAGAATTAACTAAACTATGTTCTAGTGATTACAAGTTTAAACCTTCGAATAAGATAGCTTTATATGTATGAATCGAATGATGTTATGAACATCATTACTACCTTAATTTCCTTGGATAAACCTACTGGAAAAGAGAAAAATGGATCTAGCTTCAATGGATCCTTGGATGGCTCGAAGTTCTTGAAGCAGAATCATGACACGAAAACAAGTTCAAGTAAGATCATCACTTGAAATAAGATTGTTATAGTTATAGAAATTGAACCAAAGTTTGAATATGATTATTACCTTGTATTAGAATGATAACCTACTGTAAGAAACAAA
Organism: Rutidosis leptorrhynchoides; assembly: GCF_046630445.1. Classification (NCBI taxonomy): domain Eukaryota; kingdom Viridiplantae; phylum Streptophyta; class Magnoliopsida; order Asterales; family Asteraceae; genus Rutidosis; species Rutidosis leptorrhynchoides. The sequence continues at coordinate 200,809,227 of NC_092338.1, forward strand.
GATTTCTTGAGGTTGGATGATCACCTTACAAGATTGGAAGTGAGCTAGCAAACTTGAAAGTATTCTTGATTTTATGAAACTAGAACTTTTGGAATTTATGAAGAACACTTAGAACTTGAAGATAGAACTTGAGAGAGATCAATTAGATGAAGAAAATTGAAGAATGAAAGTGTTTGTAGGTGTTTTTGGTCGTTGGTGTATGGATTAGATATAAAGGATATGTAATTTTGTTTTCATGTAAATAAGTCATGAATGATTACTCATATTTTTGTAATTTTATGAGATATTTCATGCTAGTTGCCAAATGATGGTTCCCACATGTGTTAGGTGACTCACATGGGCTGCTAAGAGCTGATCATTGGAGTGTATATACCAATAGTACATACATCGAAAAGCTGTGTATTGTACGAGTACGAATACGGGTGCATACGAGTAGAATTGTTGATGAAACTGAACGAGGATGTAATTGTAAGCATTTTTGTTAAGTAGAAGTATTTTGATAAGTGTATTGAAGTCTTTCAAAAGTGTATAAATACATATTAAACACTACATGTATATACATTTTAACTGAGTCGTTAAGTCATCGTTAGTCGTTACATGTAAGTGTTGTTTTGAAACCTTTAGGTTAACGATCTTGTTAAATGTTGTTAACTCAATGTTTATAATATCAAATGAGATTTTAAATTATTATATTATCATGATATTATCATGTATGAATATCTCTTAATATGATATATATACATTAAATGTCTTTACAACGATAATCGTTACATATATGTCTCGTTTAAAAATCATTAAGTTAGTAGTCTTGTTTTTACATATGTAGTTCATTGTTAATATACTTTATGATATGTTTTCTTATCATAGTATCATGTTAACTATATATATATATCCATATATATGTCATCATATAGTTTTTACAAGTTTTAACGTTCGTGAATCACCGATCAACTTGGGTGGTCAATTGTCTATATGAAACATATTTCAATTAATCAAGTCTTAACAAATTTGATTGCTTAACATGTTGGAAACATTTAATCATGTAAATATCAATCTCAATTAATATATATAAACATGGAAAAGTTCGGGTCACTACAGTACCTACCCGTTAAATAAATTTCGTCCCGAAATTTTAAGTTGTTGAAGGTGTTGACGAATCTTCTGGAAATAGATGCGGGTATTTCTTCTTCATCTGATCTTCACGCTCCCAGGTGAACTCGGGTCCTCTACGAGCATTCCATCGAACCTTAATAATTGGTATCTTGTTTTGCTTAAGTCTTTTAACCTCACGATCCATTATTTCGACGGGTTCTTCGATGAATTGAAGTTTTTCGTTGATTTGGATTTCATCTAACGGAATAGTGAGATCTTCTTTAGCAAAACATTTCTTTAAATTCGAGACGTGGAAAGTGTTATGTACAGCCGCGAGTTGTTGAGGTAACTCTAGTCGGTAAGCTACTGGTCCGACACGATCAATAATCTTGAATGGTCCAATATACCTTGGATTTAATTTCCCTCGTTTACCAAATCGAACAACGCCTTTCCAAGGTGCAACTTTAAGCATGACCATCTCTCCAATTTCAAATTCTATATCTTTTCTTTTAATGTCAGCGTAGCTCTTTTGTCGACTTTGGGCGGTTTTCAACCGTTGTTGAATTTGGATGATCTTCTCGGTAGTTTCTTGTATAATCTCCGGACCCGTAATCTGTCTATCCCCCACTTCACTCCAACAAATCGGAGACCTGCACTTTCTACCATAAAGTGCTTCAAACGGCGCCATCTCAATGCTTGAATGGTAGCTGTTGTTGTAGGAAAATTCTGCTAACGGTAGATGTCGATCCCAACTGTTTCCGAAATCAATAACACATGCTCGTAGCATGTCTTCAAGCGTTTGTATTGTCCTTTCGCTCTGCCCATCAGTTTGTGGATGATAGGCAGTACTCATGTCTAGACGAGTTCCTAATGCTTGCTGTAATGTCTGCCAGAATCTTGAAATAAATCTGCCATCCCTATCAGAGATAATAGAGATTGGTATTCCATGTCTGGAGACGACTTCCTTCAAATACAGTCGTGCTAACTTCTCCATCTTGTCATCTTCTCTTATTGGTAGGAAGTGTGCTGATTTGGTGAGACGATCAACTATTACCCAAATAGTATCAAAACCACTTGCAGTCCTTGGCAATTTAGTGATGAAATCCATGGTAATGTTTTCCCATTTCCATTCCGGGATTTCGGGTTGTTGAAGTAGACCTGATGGTTTCTGATGCTCAGCTTTGACCTTAGAACACGTCAAACATTCTCCTACGTATTTAGCAACATCGGCTTTCATACCCGGCCACCAAAAATGTTTCTTGAGATCCTTGTACATCTTCCCCGTTCCAGGATGTATTGAGTATCTGGTTTTATGAGCTTCTCTAAGTACCATTTCTCTCATATCTCCAAATTTTGGTACCCAAATCCTTTCAGCCCTATACCGGGTTCCGTCTTCCCGAATATTAAGATGTTTCTCCGATCCTTTGGGTATTTCATCCTTTAAATTTCCCTCATTTAAAACTCCTTGTTGCGCCTCCTTTATTTGAGTAGTAAGGTTATTATGAATCATTATATTCATAGATTTTACTCGAATAGGTTCTCTGTCCTTCCTGCTCAAAGCATCGGCTACCACATTTGCCTTCCCCGGGTGGTAACGAATCTCAAAGTCGTAATCATTCAATAATTCAATCCACCTACGCTGCCTCATATTCAGTTGTTTCTGATTAAATATGTGTTGAAGACTTTTGTGGTCGGTATATATAATACTTTTGACCCCATATAAGTAGTGCCTCCAAGTCTTTAATGCAAAAACAACCGCGCCTAATTCCAAATCATGCGTCGTATAATTTTGTTCGTGAATCTTCAATTGTCTAGACGCATAAGCAATCACCTTCGTTCGTTGCATTAATACACAACCGAGACCTTGCTTTGATGCATCACAATAAATCACAAAATCATCATTCCCTTCAGGCAATGACAATATAGGTGTCGTAGTTAGCTTTTTCTTCAATAACTGAAACGCTTTCTCTTGTTCATCATTCCATTCAAATTTCTTCCCTTTATGCGTTAATGCAGTCAAGGGTTTTGCTATTCTGGAAAAGTCTTGGATGAACCTTCTGTAGTAACCAGCTAGTCCTAAAAACTGGCGTATGTGTTTCGGAGTTTTCGGGGTTTCCCACTTTTCAACAGTTTCTATCTTTGCCGGATCCACCTTAATACCTTCTTTGTTCACTATGTGACCGAGGAATTGAACTTCTTCCAACCAAAATGCACACTTTGAAAACTTAGCGTACAATTCTTCCTTCCTCAATACTTCTAACACCTTTCTCAAATGTTCACCGTGTTCTTGGTCATTCTTTGAGTAAATAAGTATGTCATCAATGAAAACAATGACAAACTTGTCAAGGTATGGTCCACACACTCGGTTCATAAGGTCCATGAACACAGCTGGTGCATTAGTTAAACCAAACGGCATGACCATAAACTCGTAATGACCGTAACGTGTTCTGAAAGCAGTCTTTGGAATATCATCTTCTTTCACCCGCATTTGATGATACCCGGAACGTAAGTCAATCTTTGAATAAACAGACGAGCCTTGTAGTTGATCAAATAAGTCATCGATTCTCGGTAGTGGGTAGCGGTTCTTGATGGTAAGTTTGTTCAACTCTCGGTAGTCGATACACAACCTGAATGTACCATCTTTCATCTTGACAAACAAAACAGGAGCTCCCCACGGTGATGTGCTTGGTCGAATGAAACCACGCACTAAAAGTTCTTGTAATTGGCTTTGTAGTTCTTTCATCTCGCTGGGTGCGAGTCTGTAAGGAGCACGAGCTATTGGTGCAGCTCCTGGTACAAGATCTATTTGAAATTCAACGGATCGATGTGGGGGTAATCCCGGTAATTCTTTCGGAAATACATCAGGAAATTCTTTTGCGACGGGAACATCATTGACGCTCTTTTCTTCAGTTTGTACTTTCTCGACGTGTGCTAGAACAGCATAGCAACCTTTTCTTATTAGTTTTTGTGCCTTCAAATTACTAATAAGATGTAGCTTCGTGTTGCCCTTTTCTCCGTACACCATTAAGGGTTTTCCTTTTTCTCGTATAATGCGAATTGCATTTTTGTAACAGACGATCTCCGCTTTCACTTCTTTCAACCAGTCCATACCGATTATCACATCAAAACTCCCTAACTCTACTGGTATCAAATCAATCTTAAATGTTTCGCTAACCAGTTTAATTTCTCGATTCCGACATATATTATCTGCTGAAATTAATTTACCATTTGCTAATTCGAGTAAAAATTTACTATCCAAAGGCGTCAATGGACAACTTAATTTAGCACAAAAATCTCTACTCATATAGCTTCTATCCGCACCCGAATCAAATAAAACGTAAGCATATTTATTGTCAATAAGAAACGTACCCGTAACAAGCTCCGGGTCTTCCTGTGCCTCTGCCGCATTAATATTGAAAACTCTTCCACGGCCTTGTCCATTCGTGTTCTCCTGGTTCGGGCAATTTCTAATAATGTGGCCCGGTTTTCCACATTTATAACAAACTACATTGGCATAACTTGCTCCGACACTACTTGCTCCGCCATTACTCGTTCCGACACCATTTGTTCCTTTCGTTCTATTAACCCCTGGTCCGTAGACCTCACACTTCACCGCGCTATGACCATTTCTTTTACACTTGATGCAAAATTTGGTGCAGAACCCCGAGTGATTCTTTTCACACCTTTGGCATAGCTGTTTCTGATTGTTGTTGTTGTTGTTGCGGTTATTATTGTTGTTGGGATGATTGTTGTAGTTGCTGTTGTTGTTGTTGTTGTTGTTGTTGTTGGGCCATTTGTTGTAGTTGCGATTGATGTTGCGATTGTTGGGATAATTGTTGCGATTATTGTTGTAATTGCTGTTGTTGTTGTATTGGTGATTCTTATCACCGTTTTCCTCCCACTTTCTTTTGACTTGCTTCACATTGGCCTCTTCAGCAGTCTGTTCTTTAATTCTTTCTTCAATTTGGTTCACGAGTTTGTGTGCCATTCTACATGCCTGTTGTATGGAGGCGGGCTCGTGTGAACTTATATCTTCTTGGATTCTTTCCGGTAATCCTTTCACAAACGCGTCGATCTTCTCTTCCTCATCTTCGAATGCTCCCGGACACAATAGGCACAATTCTGTGAATCGTCTTTTGTACGTGGTAATATCAAATCCTTGGGTTCGTAACCCTCTAAGTTCTGTCTTGAGGTTATTGACCTCGGTTCTGGGACGGTACTTCTCGTTCATCAAGTGCTTGAATGCTGACCACGGTAGTGCGTACGCATCGTCTTGTCCCACTTGCTCTAGATAGGTATTCCACCATGTTAACGCAGAACCTGTGAAGGTATGCGTAGCGTACTTTACTTTGTCCTCTTCAGTACACTTACTTATGGCAAACACCGATTCGACCTTCTCGGTCCACCGTTTCAATCCGATCGGTCCTTCGGTTCCATCAAATTCCAAAGGTTTGCAGGCAGTGAATTCTTTGTAGGTGCATCCTACACGATTTCCTGTACTGCTAGATCCAAGGTTATTGTTGGTATGTAGCGCAGCCTGTACTGCGGCTATGTTTGAAGCTAGAACAGTACGGAATTCCTCTTCATTCATATTCACGGTGTGTCGAGTAGTCGGTGCCATTTCCTTCAAAATAGTTAAATGGAACAAGTTAATCATACAGAATATTAAGAGTAGTTAATAGTATTTCGTAGCATAATATGAACTCATTTATAAAAGCTTTTTCTTCATATTAGCGTTTTATAAGTTTAAATTCGGGTAGTACCTACCCGTTAAGTTCATACTTAGTAGCTAATATACAATTCAACTACTACAATTCTATATGAAAAACTGATTATAATAATATTTCGCGTTCAAACTTTTATACAATATTTTACAAACTTACAATAGCGCTTATTTTACATAAAGCATGAAATATAGCACACAATAACTTTGATACAAGATAGTTGTGAAGATAATTCTAGCTAGTACACAAGTCGTTCGGCAAAGGCAATAAAGACACGTAATTCATACGTCCAGAAACAAGTCATGCATTCTGGTTTTACTAGGACTACTTCCCATCCTTGGTCTTGTGCAACATAACCGTTATGGCCGTTGATAAGACAGCGTGTTGTAACGTCATCAAAGGGACGAGGGTTACGTAATGTCCAACAGTCCCGTAATAATCTAAAAACCTCATTTCTTACCCCAATTACCGACTCCGTCACTTGTGGAAACGTTTTGTTTAATAGTTGTAGCCCGATGTTCTTGTTCTCACTTTGGTGAGAAGCGAACATTACTAATCCGTAAGCATAACATGCTTCTTTATGTTGCATGTTAGCCGCTTTTTCTAAATCACGAAGTCCAATATTCGGATATATTGAGTCAAAATAATTTCTTAACCCGTTGCGTAAAATAGCATTTGGGTTCCCCGCAATATATGCGTCAAAGTAAACACATCGTAACTTATGGGTTTCCCAATGTGATATCCCCCATCTTTCAAACGAAAGTCTCTTATAAACCAAGACATTCTTGGAACGTTCTTCGAATGTCTTACAAACTGATCTCGCCTTAAATAGTTGTGCCAAAGAATTCTGGCCGACTCTAGACAAGATTTCATCAATCATGTCTCCGGGTAGGTCTCTTAAAATATTGGGTTATCTATCCATTTTGTGTTTTTAAACTGTAAAATAGACAAGAGTTAGTTTCATAAAAAAATACTTATTAATACAAGCAATTTTTACATATATCATAAAGCATAAGAACACTATATTACATATATTACACCACACGAATACAACTATCTTATTCCGACTCGCTCGTTTCTTCTTATTCGGTTTTGGTTCGTTTTGCCAAGTTTCTAGGGATATATGATGTTCCCCTAATACGAGCCGTCGTTGTCCACATTGGTTTAGAAAAACCTGGTGGTTTAGAGGTTCCCGGGTCATTGTTACAACTTAAGGACTTCGGGGGTTGACGATACATATAAAGTTCATCGGGGTTGGAATTAGATTTCTCTATTTTTATGCCCTTTCCCTTATTATTTTCTTTTGCCTTTTTAAATTCAGTTGGGGTAATTTCTATAACATCATCGGAATTCTCGTCGGAATCCGATTCATCGGAGAATTGGTAATCCTCCCAATATTTTGCTTCCTTGGCGGAAACACCATTGACCATAATTAACTTTGGTCGGTTGGTTGAGGATTTTCTTTTACTTAACCGTTTTATTATTTCCCCCACCGGTTCCGATTCTTCTTCCGGTTCCGATTCTTCTTCCGGTTCCGACTCTTCTTCCGGTTCCTCTTCGGGAACTTGTGAATCAGTCCACAAATCATTCCAATTTACATTTGACTCTTCATTATTATTAGGTGAGTCAATGGGACTTGTTCTAGAGGTAGACATCTATCACATAATATCAAACACGTTAAGAGATTAATATATCACATAATATTCATATGTTAAAAATATATAGTTTCCAACAAAAATGTTAAGCAATCATTTTTAAAGAAAACACGGTCGAAGTCCAGACTCACTAATGCATCCTAACAAACTCGATAAGACACACTAATGCAAATTTTCTGGTTCTCTAAGACCAACGCTCTGATACCAACTGAAATGTCCCGTTCTTATTGATTAAAAACGTTCCATATTAATTGATTTCGTTGCGAGGTTTTGACCTCTATATGAGACGTTTTTCAAAGACTGCATTCATTTTTAAAACAAACCATAACCTTTATTTCATAAATAAAGGTTTAAAAAGCTTTACGTAGATTATCAAATAATGATAATCTAAAATATCCTGTTTACACACGACCATTACATAATGGTTTACAATACAAATATGTTACATCGAAATCAGTTTCTTGAATGCAGTTTTTACACAATATCATACAAACATGGACTCCAAATCTTGTCCTTATTTTAGTATGCAACAGCGGAAGCTCTTAATATTCACCTGAGAATAAACATGCTTTAAACGTCAACAAAAATGTTGGTGAGTTATAGGTTTAACCTATATATATCAAATCGTAACAATAGACCACAAGATTTCATATTTCAATACACATCCCATACATAGAGATAAAAATCATTCATATGGTGAACACCTGGTAACCGACATTAACAAGATGCATATATAAGAATATCCCCATCATTCCGGGACACCCTTCGGATATGATATAAATTTCGAAGTACTAAAGCATCCGGTACTTTGGATGGGGTTTGTTAGGCCCAATAGATCTATCTTTAGGATTCGCGTCAATTAGGGTGTCTGTTCCCTAATTCTTAGATTACCAGACTTAATAAAAAGGGGCATATTCGATTTTGATAATTCAACCATAGAATGTAATTTCACGTACTTGTGTCTATTTTGTAAATCATTTATAAAACCTGCATGTATTCTCATCCCAAAAATATTAGATTTTAAAAGTGGGACTATAACTCACTTTCACAGATTTTTACTTCGTCGGGAAGTAAGACTTGGCCACTGTTGATTCACGAACCTATAACAATATATACATATATATTAAAGTATGTTCAAAATATATTTACAACACTTTTAATATATTTTGATGTTTTAAGTTTATTAAGTCAGCTGTCCTCGTTAGTAACCTATAACTAGTTGTCCACAGTTAGATGTACAGAAATAAATCGATAAATATTATCTTGAATCAATCCACGATCCAGTGTATACGTATCTCAGTATTGATCACAACTCAAACTATATATATTTTGGAATCAACCTCAACCCTGTATAGCTAACTCCAACATTCACATATAGAGTGTCTATGGTTGTTCCGAAATATATATAGATGTGTCGACATGATAGGTCGAAACATTGTATACGTGTCTATGGTATCTCAAGATTACATAATATACAATACAAGTTGATTAAGTTATGGTTGGAATAGATTTGTTACGAATTTTCACGTAGCTAAAATGAGAAAAATTATCCAATCTTGTTTTACCCATAACTTCTTCATTTTAAATCCGTTTTGAGTGAATCAAATTGCTATGATTTTATATTGAACTCTATTTTATGAATCTAAACAGAAAAAGTATAGGTTTATAGTCGGAAAAATAAGTTACAAGTCATTTTTGTAAAGGTAGTCATTTCAGTCGAAAGAACGACGTCTAGATGACCATTTTAGAAAACATACTTCCACTTTGAGTTTAACCATAATTTTTGGATATAGTTTCATGTTCATAATAAAAATCATTTTCTCAGAATAACAACTTTTAAATCAAAGTTTATCATAGTTTTTAATTAACTAACCCAAAACAGCCCGCGGTGTTACTACGACGGCGTAAATCCGGTTTTACGGTGTTTTTCGTGTTTCCAGGTTTTAAATCATTAAGTTAGCATATCATATAGATATAGAACATGTGTTTAGTTGATTTTAAAAGTCAAGTTAGAAGGATTAACTTTTGTTTGCGAACAAGTTTAGAATTAACTAAACTATGTTCTAGTGATTACAAGTTTAAACCTTCGAATAAGATAGCTTTATATGTATGAATCGAATGATGTTATGAACATCATTACTACCTTAATTTCCTTGGATAAACCTACTGGAAAAGAGAAAAATGGATCTAGCTTCAATGGATCCTTGGATGGCTCGAAGTTCTTGAAGCAGAATCATGACACGAAAACAAGTTCAAGTAAGATCATCACTTGAAATAAGATTGTTATAGTTATAGAAATTGAACCAAAGTTTGAATATGATTATTACCTTGTATTAGAATGATAACCTACTATAAGAAACAAAGATTTCTTGAGGTTGGATGATCACCTTACAAGATTGGAAGTGAGCTAGCAAACTTGAAAGTATTCTTGATTTTATGAAACTAGAACTTTTGGAATTTATGAAGAACACTTAGAACTTGAAGATAGAACTTGAGAGAGATCAATTAGATGAAGAAAATTGAAGAATGAAAGTGTTTGTAGGTGTTTTTGGTCGTTGGTGTATGGATTAGATATAAAGGATATGTAATTTTGTTTTCATGTAAATAAGTCATGAATGATTACTCATATTTTTGTAATTTTATGAGATATTTCATGCTAGTTGCCAAATGATGGTTCCCACATGTGTTAGGTGACTCACATGGGCTGCTAAGAGCTGATCATTGGAGTGTATATACCAATAGTACATACATCTAAAAGCTGTGTATTGTACGAGTACGAATACGGGTGCATACGAGTAGAATTGTTGATGAAACTGAACGAGGATGTAATTGTAAGCATTTTTGTTAAGTAGAAGTATTTTGATAAGTGTATTGAAGTCTTTCAAAAGTGTATAAATACATATTAAACACTACATGTATATACATTTTAACTGAGTCGTTAAGTCATCGTTAGTCGTTACATGTAAGTGTTGTTTTGAAACCTTTAGGTTAACGATCTTGTTAAATGTTGTTAACTCAATGTTTATAATATCAAATGAGATTTTAAATTATTATATTATCATGATATTATCATGTATGAATATCTCTTAATATGATATATATACATTAAATGTCTTTACAACGATAATCGTTACATATATGTCTCGTTTAAAAATCATTAAGTTAGTAGTCTTGTTTTTACATATGTAGTTCATTGTTAATATACTTTATGATATGTTTTCTTATCATAGTATCATGTTAACTATATATATATATCCATATATATGTCATCATATAGTTTTTACAAGTTTTAACGTTCGTGAATCACCGATCAACTTGGGTGGTCAATTGTCTATATGAAACATATTTCAATTAATCAAGTCTTAACAAATTTGATTGCTTAACATGTTGGAAACATTTAATCATGTAAATATCAATCTCAATTAATATATATAAACATGGAAAAGTTCGGGTCACTACAGGGTGCGGCCAGGAGACGTTAAGGTACGTTTAATTTTGATAAATATGTCTTTTGATTATTTATTAAATGCCGTTTGAGTTTGAGTTGCGTGCCTTTGTTGTGCATGTTATGCTATGGGTGACGTTCCTAATGGAAGTATCCTATGTTGATGTTTGATTGACGGGCGAAGGGCGTAAGACTTGGCGTAACCAAGCATTCCTTAGTATTTGGAAAATGTCTCTACCAAGCCATGGAAATGAGTTTTGGTGTTCGGATGTTAGAGCATGTTCGCTCTCGTGTTGAAGTTGATGAACCATGAGGTTTGACGGGTGGGATGAAACCCGAGAAATCGAGTGTTTTGGATCTCGATGTATGTTGGTAAAGGATTCTACGTGACGCGACATTAGGTGCCTCTTTTATACCTACTAGCGTGGTGTTCGACTCCGATTGTGTTGCGGTTACATTGTACTTAGGGTACCGAAGTGAAACCCTTAGGTTCATGAGTGATCGGGTGAAATTCGACAAACTAAAGCAATTGGATGATTGCGAGTGTATAGTTCGTGTAATTTGTGGTACACTTTTCGTTCGAAATGTTCAAGGATAGGTTAGGATCCTTGGTATGCTCAAAGTTGGAACAAGACATGGTGATGGGCCGTGCAAACCCAATTATTGGTAAAGTCTACCTTTGGTAGAATTGTACGGGTGTACGAGATGCGGTTATGGAATGTAATTCCAAGTGGAGGAGTTACACTCCCGCACGAGGAGGTTTTAGTGTGAGATTTCGGACAATGTTTTAGTAAACCAAAACTTGTGTCGGGACCTAGATTTGGTCGATTGTGGTAGAGTACAATTTCGGTTAAATTGTACTTATGATTTTGGATTTGAATTATCACCAAGGTGGTAATGTGGTAAATCTCGTTGAGAGATAATGGACGTGTTTGGCAAGCAAGGTGAAATCCCTCGGTTAAGGGATGTGTGTGTCGGATTCTCTTTTAGAGAATTATTGTTTGGTACCTATGTTTGGTATAGGTGGTTCTTGCTCGATTATGGTATGGTTGTTTGATGAAGCATGATCTTTAGGGTCCGCTGACTTCATCATGGGAATACGTGATTGGTGGAGCATGACTTTCGGGGTCCGCTGACTTCATCATGAGCGTGGTGTTATATCGGTGAAGCATGATCTTCGGGTCCGCTGACTTCATCCGGTGTTGAGATTGGTGGAGTATGACCTTCGGGGTCCGCTGACTTCATCAAGGAAGTAGTGTTATGTCGGTATGGTGTAACACTATCGGGAAATGCGAGTACCGGTGGGAAATGCGAGTACCATTCCTATGTTGAGATTGTGAATCGCGTGTGGTTTCGGATTCATGATGACGCGTGTGGTTTCGGTCATCTTAACTAAATGAATCTCGTGTAGTTCGGATTCATGGTGACTCGTGTAGTTCGGTCATCTTATTGAGGTAGTAATCTCGTGTGGTTTCGGATTACTAAGGCTCGTGTAGTTCGGCCAACCTCGATGTTGTGGAAGTGAATCTCGTGTAGTTCGGATTCACAAATGACTCGTGTGGTTTCGGTCATTGTATTGTGGAAGTGAATCTCGTGTAGTTCGGATTCACAAATGACTCGTGTGGTTTCGGTCATTGTATTGAAGAGTGAGTCTCGTGTAGTTCGGATTCACAAATGATTCGTGTAGTTCGGTCATTCCTCCGGGATAGTGACTCTCGTGTAGTTCGGATTCACTATGGCACGTGTAGTTCGGCCATTCCCGATTGTTGTTGTGGTGAAGGTAGTGAGTCGCGTGTAGTTCGGATTCACTAGGGCGCGTGTGTTTTCGGCCAGCCTTCGCGTCGTGTGATCTATTGGTTGTTTGATACACCAATGGTAGGGTCGTAAGGACCATGTTGCGGGAACTATCGGTCGTTTTATACGTCGATGGTGGGGTCGTGAGGACCATGTTGTGGGATTAGTGAGGCGATAGCCGTGTTTTACTCACATGTTTGTTACGGGTGTGACGATGGTTGATTTCGTACACCTTGGGTTTTGCGTTTCCATAGTTGTTTTGGGCGCTATCGGTTCTAGCCGTTGGATTATGATGTTACGGTAGTTGTGTATTGGTCGTATGGTGCACTACAAGGGATGTTTAGTGATTGGTGTAATCCGTAAGGGTTCGTTTGGTTCGGTCTTCATCGTTTCGGGTTGTTGACCTTAGGTCGATATTTGGTTGTTTTTAGCATTGTACTTGGAAAGGGTACACTATAGGGTTGATATCTCGGTACGAGATCGGTTGAGTTTTCCTGATGAATGGGGGATTGAGCAGGTTTTAGTGCTCGGATTTTAGTTTCGATAAAATTGCGGGTGACGATTTTAGTTGTTAAAGGCGATTCATTGGGAAGAATTGCTTAGAAAAGTCGGATTGGGACTTATAATTGAGGACCGTTGAGTAGTTCCGAATTGGTTAAGTGGAGAAGATCACGAGGACGTGATCGAGTTTAAGTGGGGGAGAGTTGTAAGACCCAAATATTGATTGTACATAATGTATTTATGGTGTATGATGCGTGTATGAAGTGTACGTGTTGCTTGCTCGAACGTCGAAGGAAACTGGACGTTGTCCGAAGTGACAAGGTGTGTACGTATCTTTTCAACCCCAAATAAAGTTTGAGTTGATGTTCCAAAGCCTTACCATTGGAAAGGAAATCTTATCACGTTTCCAACGATATTTGATTCATCGAAAACGGAGCTACGGTCAAAAAGTTATGGCCAAAACAAGAAACTGAAAACTGACTTGAAGGTTGGAGCGGCGCTCCACCTTTCGACGCGGCGCGCCGAACCCGTCTGATGCAATTTTCAGCCTTTTTAAAAGGTCTAAATGAAGGGTACTTTGGTCTTTTCACTTGGGGTCGGTTTGGGGTCATCAAAACTGATCCTTTGATCAGTTTGGATCACATTTTCACTCATCAAACACTCCCAACCTTATCTAGTGAGAGAGTAAGAGTTTTAGAGAGAGAGAGAGAGGTGGATTTAGAGAAGAAGGAGGCGGATTCTCATCAAAGCTCGAGTTCTAAAGTTGTTCCTCTCGTTCTTGGCTACGCGGTGATAGTATTGGTAAGCTCAAACTCCGAATTTCATCTATTTGATTTGATATTCAAGTTAGGGTTTGAGTTAGTTTGATGAAAAACCCTTTTAGATGAGGAAATGGGTTTAGTGATGCTAGTAATTGGGTTTATTGTTAATTGTTGGTGGATTTTGGGTTGGTGAACTAATTGGCCATGTTTAGGACTTGAAATTGAGTTTAATCACTTAAGTTAGTGATTATGGAAGTATTGAAACCCATTTAAGGTTATTTGGTTGACTAATTGTGACTTTGGGTCAAATTAGGGTTTGGTGGTGATTATGACCCATTTGGCGATTTAATGAGGTTTATAAACTTAAAATGGATTAAGTTGAAGTATTAAACCGAGTTAAATGTGTTTTGGTGTTAAAACTTGTAAATGGTGAGATTTTGACTTAATGGGTCAAAACTAGGGTTTTAGTGTCAAAATGGGTATGACGCGTGTTTAACACTTGAGTTCGGGTTTAATTGGCGTATTAGGACCATTCTCACTTGTGTGAGTGATTATTGGTTAGTTTTGGGCACGGTTTGTGCTTGGAAGTGCATTTGGGTCGAAATTGCACTAAGTGACGAATTGGGTTGATTTGTAAATCCACTCTAAGTGTATTGTTGTAATTGTGATAATGGAATAGGTACTTTCCATTGGCGAGTTGCGGATTACTTGGAAGCATTCTTCAAGACTTCAAGGTGAGTGATAATATCCTATGTGCATATGTATGTGTAGGATGGGTGCGGGTCGGGTGAAGTGATTCTCGGCTATAGAGCTCACTTCACATATAGATGGATTTGATGGACTTTTGTATGAGTCCAATTGGCACGGTTGTGCGTTTCGGTTGACCATCTTTGGCGAAGTACGCGTTCGCGTGTACATTATCACACGTGGTTGTGATGTGGTTGATATAACCCCAATGGCGAAGGGTATAATATTGAGAAGTGAATCGCGTGTGTATTCGGATTCACAATGACGCGTGTGGTTTCGGTCATCTTATTGTATTGTGGAAATGAATCTCGTGTAGTTCGGATTCATGGTGACTCGTGTAGTTCGGTCATCTTATTGAGGTAGTAATCTCTTGTGGTTTCGGATTACTAAGGCTCGTGTGGTTCGGCCAACCTCGATGTTGTGAAGATAGTAATCTCGTGTGGTTTCGGATTACTAAGGCTCGTGTAGTTCGGCCAATCTTCATTGTGGTATTTGGTTCTCGGTATTGGGTTAAGGTGTTAACCTTGTTCGTTTATATTGTTATATATTAATGTATTGTTGTGTTGTAACTAACCCTCCGGGTGTAGCTATTTGGCGTTGTTCACATCGTCGTTGGTGAACTTATATTGTTGTTGTACCTTTAGCTCGTTGCTTAGAGATCGTACGGTATGCTTAGTGTAGTGCTTTATATATGGATGCCTCGGTATGCGGTATTTGTTATTTTGTGGCGTGTCCATTTTATGCATATATATGTATGTAGTATATTATCATTCACTAAGCGTTAGCTTACCCTCTTGTTGTTGACTCTTTTTATAGATTGCATGCGGATGGTGACTCGGGTAAGTGCGAGGATTAGAGGACTTGCATAGTTTGCGTAGAAGGCTTGCTTTTAGATTTATTAGGATTGGGTAGCGTATCCCCAATCGCCATGCTCGGCTTTGTTTTGTATTAAAAGTCTTATGGTCGAAAATTGTATTTTGATACTTAAAGGGTAATTTGGGTCAATGTGGGCCCCGCTTCGTAAACTAAATTTTATTAATGGAACGCACTAGTTTTCATATATTGAACATGCGGTTAAAAGCGTTTTGTCTAAATACGTCGGGAACTAGTCAAACATTTTTGCATTTAAGAACTTTTTGGACAGTCCACTTTGGCGCGCCGCGCGGCCTATATGGCGCGCCGCGCAACATGCTGTTCAGGAATTTTTTTTTATTTTTTTGCTGTTTTCACGTGGTTTTGTCGTTGGATGGTTTGGGTTGTTACACCATTTTGGAAAACATACTTCCACTTTGAGTTTAACCATGATTTTGGATATAGTTTCATGTTCATAATAAAAATCATTTTCTCAAAATAATAGCTTTTAAATCAAAGTTTATCATAGTTTTTAATTATCCAAACCAAAACAGCCCCCGATTTTACTACGACGGCGTATACCCGGTTTTACGGTGTTCTTCGTGTTTCCAGGTTTTAAATCATTAAGTTAGCATATCATAAAGATATAGAACATGTGTTTAGTTGATTTTAAAAGTTAAGTTAGAAGGATTAACTTTGTTTGCGAACAAGTTTAGGGTTAACTAAACTATGTTCTAGTGATTACATGTTATAATCTTCGAATAAAATCGTTATATATATATATATATATATGAATCGGATGATGTTAAGAACATCATTACTACCTCAAGTTTAGTATCTAAACCTACTGGAAGTGACAAAAATTGATCTAGTTTCAAAAGGTTCTTGGATGGCTTGAAAGTTCTTGAAGTAGAATCATGACACGAAAACAAGTTCAAGTAAGATTATCACTCGAATTAAGATAGTTTATAGTTATAGAAATCGAATCAAATTTTGGATATGAATATTACCTTGAATAAGAAAGATAACCTACTATAATTAACAAAGGTTTCTTGATCTTAGATGATTACTTGGAATAGATTTGCAAGATTGAAAGTAAACTAGCAAACTTGAAAGGATTTTCGAAGTATTCTTGAAGTGGTCTTCCTATGATGATTATAGCTTGATTCTTGAAGTAATTTTTGATGAAGATGATGATTAGTTTACTGGAAATTTCATTCCTAAGAGTGTGTGTGTGTTTAGAGAGAATTAGAAAGAGAATTGAAAGTGAAATGGATTGATTGGTGAGTGGTGAATGATGAGTGGTGAGTGGGGTTAAAGGAGCTCTAGTTAGTTGACTAGTTCATGGTAGAAGTTAAATTTGATTAGTCATGCATGACATAATCAAGAGTGGAATCCCATGCTAGTTCCTATTGGTATATCCTCATAGTAAGTACGTCTAGAAGCTGTGTATAATACGGGTACGAATACTGAATGATTACGAGTAGAATTGTTGATGAAAAAGAATGGAAATGTAATTGTAAGCATTTTTGCTAAGTAGAAGTACTTTGATATGTGTCTTGAAGTCTTTCAAAAGTGTACTAATACATCTTAGTACACTACATGTATATTCATTTTAACTGAGTCGTTAAGTCATAGTTAGTCGTTACATGTAAGTGTTGTTTTTGAAAGCTTTTAGTTAACGATCTCATTTAATGTTGTTGAAAGCTTTAAATCAAATTTTAACACATTTTTAATAAAGCGATATTAACCCAAACAAAAAATCTCCGAGCTGACCTGGTAGCTCGATCCCATCCAGGGTCTCTGCCCCTTGGACCCCGCCAGGGGTTGCCGCCCCTTGGACCCCGTTATCAGGGGCGCTGCCCCCGAACCCTGTCATAATCAAGATAAGTTCAAACAAGTGTGCACTCCACACTTTCCCAAACTTGATCGATATTTATCAAGGTTATTTTGGTTAACAAATTAATCCCATTACATTTAAATCATATTGGTGACACAAATCACCAACAATGAATATATCTTAATATGATACATATGTATTTAGTAAGGCGTTGCTATAATGATAATCGTTATATATATCGTTTCGAGTTTCATAATTCAATAGTCTCATTTTATGTATATAACTCATTGTTAATATACCTAGTGAGATACTTACTTTTCATAATATCATGTTAGCTATATACATATCCATATATATATATCATCATATAGTTTTTACAAGTTTTAACGTTTGTGAATCGCCGGTCAACTTAGGTGGTCAATTGTCTACATGAAATCTATTTCAATTAATCAAGTCTTAACAAGTTTGATTGCTTAACATGTTGGAAACATTTAATCATGTAAATATCAACTTCATTTAATATATATAAACATGGAAAATTTCGGGTCACTACAGTACCTACCCGTTAAATAAATTTCGTCCATAAATTTTTAAGCAGTTGGAGGTGTTGACGCATCTTCTGGAAATAGGTGCGGGTATTTCAGCTTCATTTGATCTTCACGCTCCCAGGTGAACTCGGGTCCTCTACGAGCATTCCATTGAACCTTAACGATTGGTATTTTATTTTGCTTAAGTCTTTTAACCTCACGATCCATTATTTCAACGGGTTCTTCGATGAATTGAAGTTTTTCGTTGATTTGGATTTCGTATAGCGGAATAGTGAGATCTTCTTTAGCAAAATATTTCTTCAGATTCGAGACATGAAAAGTATTATGTACCCCGGAGAGTTGTTGAGGAAAGTTAAGTCGGTAAGCTACCGGTCCGACACGATCTATTATCTTGAATGGTCCAATGTACCTTGGATTTAGTTTCCCCCGTTTACCAAATCGAACAACACCTTTCCAAGGTGAAACCTTAAGCATGACCATCTCTCCAATTTCAAATTCTATATCCTTTCTTTTAATGTCCGCGTAGTTCTTTTGTCGACTTTGGGCGGTTTTCAACCGTTGTTGAATTTGGATGATCTTCTCGGTAGTTTCTTGAATTATCTCCAGACCCGTAATTTGTCTATCCCCAACTTCATTCCAACAAATCAGAGACCTAAACTTTTTACCATAAAGTGCCTCAAACGGTGCCATCTCAATACTCGAATGGTAACTATTGTTGTAGGAAAACTCTGCTAATAGTAGATGTCGATCCCAACTGTTTCCAAAATCAATAACACATGCTCGTAGCATGTCTTCAAGGGTCTGTATCGTCCTTTCACTCTACCCATCAGTTTGTGGATGATAGGCAGTACTCATATCTAGACGAGTTCCCAATGCTTGTTATAATGTCTGCCAAAACCTTGAAACAAATCTTCCATCCTTATCAGAGATAATAGAGATTGGTATTCCATGTCTAGAGATAACTTCCTTCAAGTATAATCGTGCCAACTTCTCCATTTTGTCATCTTCTCTCATTGGCAGAAAGTGGACTGATTTGGTGAGACGATCGACTATTACCCAAATAGTATCATAACCACTTGCAGTCTTTGGCAATTTAGTAATGAAATCCATGGTAATGTTTTCCCATTTCCATTCCGGGATTTCAGGTTTTTGAAGTAGACCTGATGGTTTCTGATGTTCAGCTTTGACCTTAGAATACGTCAAACATTCTCCTACATATCTAGCAATATCGGCTTTCATACCCGGCCATCAAAAGTGTTTCTTGAGATCTTTGTACATCTTTCCCGCTCCGGGATGTATTGAATATCTGGTTTTATGGGCTTCCTTTAGTACCATTTCTCGCACATTTCCAAACTCTGGTACCCAAATTCTTTCAGCCCTATATCGAGTTCCGTCTTCCCGAATATTAAGATGTTTCTCCGATCCTTTGGGTATTTCATTCTTCAATTTTCCTTCTTTTAAAACTCCATGTTGCGCCTCCTTTATTTGAGTAGTCAGGTTAGTACAAATAATTATATTCATAGCTTTTACCCGTATAGGTTCTCTGTCCTTTCTACTCAAAGCGTCTGCTACCACATTCGCCTTCCCCGGGTGGTAACGAATCTCAAAGTCGTAATCATTCAACAATTCAATCCACCTACGTTGCCTCATGTTCAGTTGTTTCTGATCAAATATATGTTGGAGACTTTTGTGATCGGTATATATGATACTTTTGACCCCATATAAGTAGTGCCTCCAAGTCTTTAATGTAAAAACAACAGCGTCCAATTCCAAATCGTGTGTCGTATAATTCTGCTCGTGAGTCTTCAATTGTCTAGACGCATAAGCAATTACCTTCGTTCGTTACATTAATACACAACCGAGGCCTTGCTTTGAGGCGTCACAATATATCACAAAATCATCGTTCCCTTCAGGCAATGACAATATAGGTGCCGTAGTTAATTTTTTCTTCAACAATTGAAACGCTTTCTACTGCTCATCCTTCCATTCAAATTTCTTCCCTTTATGCATTAATGCAGTCAAGGGTTTTGCTATTTTGGAAAAATCTTGGATGAACCTTCTGTAGTAACCACCCAGTCCTAAAAATTGGCGTATATGCTTAGAGTTTTCGGGGTTTCCCACTTTTCAACGGTTTCAATCTTTGCCGGATTTACTTGAATACCTTCTTTGTTCACTATGTGACCGAGGAATTGAACTTCTTCCAACCAAAATGGACACTTTGAAAATTTTGCGTACAGTTGTTCCTTCCTCAATAATTCTTGCACTTTTCACAAATGTTCTTCGTGCTCTTGATCATTTTTTGAGTAAATGAGTATGTCATCGATGAAAACAATGACAAATTTGTCAAGATATGGCCCACACACTCGGTTCATGAGGTCCATGAACACATCTGGTGCGTTAGATAATCCAAACGGCATAACCATAAACTCGTAATGACCGTAACGCGTTCTGAAAGCAGTCTTTGGAATATCATCCTCCTTCACTGGCATTTGATGATACCCGGAACGTAAATCGATCTTCGAATAAACCGACGAGCCTTGTAGTTGATCAAATAAGTCATCTATTCTCGGTAGTGGATAACGGTTCTTGATGGTAAGTTTGTTCAACTCTCGGTAGTCGATACACAATCTGAATGTACCATCCTTCTTTTTGACAAACAAAACAGGAGCTCCCCACGGTGATGTGCTTGGTCGAATGAAACCACGTTCTAACAGTTCTTGTAGTTGACTTTGTAATTCCTTCATTTCGCTGGGTGTGAGTCTGTATGGAGCACGAGCTATTGGTGCAGCTCCTGGTACTAGAGCTATTTGAAATTCAACAGATCGGTGTGGAGATAGTCCCGGTAATTCTTTCAGAAATATATCTGGAAATTCTTTTACGACGGGAACATCCCTGATGTTCTTTTCTTCAGGTTTGACTTCTTCGATGTGTGCTAGAATGACATAGCAACCTTTTCTTATTAGTTTTTGTGCCTTTAAACTACTAATAAGATTTAACTTTGCGTTGTTCTTTTCTCTGTACACCATTAAAGGTTTTCCTTTTTCGCGCATAATGCGAATTAAATTTTTGTAACAAACGACCTCTGCTCTCACCTTTTTCAACCAGTCCATGCCAATTATTGCGTCAAAACTCCCTAACTCGATTGGTATTAAGTCAATCTTAAACGTTTCGTCAACCAGTTTAATTTCTCTATCCCGACATACTTTATCTGTTGTAATTAGTTTACCGTTTACTAATTCGAGTAAAAATTTATTATCCAAAGGCATTATTGGACAATTTAATTTGGCACAAAAATATCTACTCATATAGCTTCTATCCGCACCCGAATCAAATAAAACATAAGCAGATTTATCGTCAATAAGAAACGTACCCGTAACAAGCTCCGGGTCTTTCTGCGCTTCTGCCGAATTAATGTTGAAGACTCGTCCACGGCCTTGCCCATTATTATTCCCTTGATTAGGGCATGCTTTGCTGAAATGGTCCGGTTTTCCGCATCCGTAACAAATAATGGAATTATTTGTTCTGTTATTTTTATATGCCTTAGGTCCATAGACATCACACTTCGTTACACTATGTCCGGTTCTGTTACACTTGGTACACACTACTACACAGAACTTATCCAGATGATACCCTCCACACCTTACACATTTATTGTTTTGATTGTTGTTGCCATTGTTGTTATTGATTTGGTTGTTGTTACGATTGTTATTGTTGTTAGGACGGTTATTATGGTTGTTGTTGTTGTTGTTGGGATAGTTGTTGTTGCGTTTGTTTTTGCGAAAAATGGGGTGATTGTAGTTGTGATTGCTGTGTTGGTTGTTGAAGCGATAGTTACTGTTGTTTTGTTGGTGACTCTTGTCACTGTTTTCTTCCCACTTCCTCTTGACTTGTTTCGTGTTGGCTTCTTCGACCGTCTGCTCTTTAATTCTTCCCTCAATCTGATTTATGAGTTTATGAGCCATTCGACTTGCCTTTTGTATGGAGGCGGGCTCGTGTGAACTTACATCTTCTTGAATCCTTTCTGGTAACCCTTTTACAAACGCGTCGATCTTCTCTTCTTCATCTTCGAACGCTCCCGGACACAATAGGCACAACTCCGTGAATCGTCGTTCGTACGTGGTAATATCAAATCCTTGTGTTTGTAACCCTCTAAGCTCTATATTGAGTTTATTGACCTCGTTTCTGGGACGATACTGCTCGTTCATTAAGTGTTTGAATGCTGACCACGATAATGCGTAAGCAACATCTTGTCCCACCTGCTCGAGATAGGTGTTCCACCATGTTAACGCAGTACCTGTGAAGGTATGCGTAGCGTACTTCACTTTATCTTCTTCAGTACATTTACTTATGGCAAACACCGATTCAACCTTTTCAGTCCACCGTTTTAATCCGATTGGACCCTCGGTTCCATCGAATTCCAAAGGTTTGCAGGCAGTGAATTCTTTGTAGGAGCATCCTACACGATTTCTTTTGGAATTAGTTCCACTGCTAGAACCAGAGTTATTGTTGTTATTTTGCATTGCGGCCTGTACTGCGGCTATGTTCGCAGCAAGGAAAACACAGAAGTCTTCCTCGCTCATGTTCAAGTTCTGAAGAGTAGTTGGTGCCATTTCCTTCAAAAATCGCCAAAAGAATTAAGTTAATCATATAGAATATTAAGAGTAGTCAATAGTATTTCATAGCATAATATGAACTTATTTATAAAAACTTTTTCTTCATATTAGCGTTTTATAATTTTCCATTCGGGTAGTACCTACCCGTTAAGTTCATACTTAGTAGCTAATATACAATTCAACTACTACAATGCTATATGAAAAACCGATTAACCATGATTTTTGGATATAGTTTCATGTTCATAATAAAAATCATTTTCTCAGAAGAATAGCTTTTAAATCAAAGTTTATCATAGTTTTTAATTATCCAAACCAAAACAGCCCCCGGTTTTACTACAACGGCGTATACCCGTTTTTACGGTGTTCTTAGTGTTTCCAAGTTTTAAATCATTAAGTTAGCATATCATAAAGATATAGAACATGTGTTTAGTTGATTTTAAAAGTTAAGTTAGAAGGATTAACTTTGTTTGCGAACAAGTTTAGAGTTAACTAAACTATGTTCTAGTGATTACATGTTATAATCTTCGAATAAAATAGTTATATATATATATATGAATCGGATGATGTTAAGAACATCATTACTACCTCAATTTTAGTAGGTAAACCTACTGAAAGTGACAAAAATTGGTCTAGTTTCAATGGATTCTTGGATGGCTTGAAAGTTCTTGAAGTAGAATCATGACACGAAAACAAGTTCAAGTAAGATTATCACTTGAATTAAGATAGTTTATAGTTATAGAAATCAAATCAAAGTTTGGATATGAATATTACCTTGAATAAGAAAGATAACCTAAAGTAATTAACAAAGGTTTCTTGATCTTAGATGATTACTTGGAATGGATTTGCAAGATTGAAAGTAAACTAGGAAACTTGAAAGGATTTTTGAAGTGTTCTTGAAGTGTTCTTCCTATGATGATTATAGCTTAATTCTTGAAGTAATTTTTGATGAAGATGATGATTAGTTTACTGGAAATTTCATTCCTAAGAGAGTGTGTGTGTGTGTGTTTAGAGAGAATTAGAAAGAGAATTGGAAGTAAAATGGATTGATTGGTGAGTGGTGAATGATGAGTGGTGAGTGGGGTTAAAAGGAGCTCTAGTTAGTTCACTAGTTCATGGTAGAAGTTAAATTTGATTAGTCATGCATGACATAATCAAGAGTGGAATCCCATGCTAGTTCCTATTGGTATATACTCATAGTAAGTACGTCTAGAAGTTGTGTATAATACAGGTACAAAAACTGAATGATTACGAGTAGAATTGTTGATTAAAAAAAATGGAAATGTAATTGTAAGCAATTTTGCTAAGTAGAAGTACTTTGATATGTGTCTTGAAGTCTTTCAAAAGTGTACTAATACATCTTAAAACACTACATGTATATTCATTTTAACTAAGTCGTTAAGTCATCGTTAGTCGTTACATGTAAGTGTTGTTTTTGAAAGCTTTAAGTTAACGATCTCATTTAATGTTGTTGAAAGCTTTAAATTAAATTTTAACACATTTTTAATAAAGCGATATTAACCCAAACAAAAAAATCTCTGAGCTGACCTGGCAGCTCGATCCCATCCAGGGTCTCTGCCCCTTGGACCCCGTCAGGGGTTGCCACCCCTTGGACCCCGCTATCAGGGGCGCTGCCCCCAAACCCCCATCATAATCAAGATAAGTTCAAACAAGTGTGCACTCCACACTTTCCCAAACTTGTTCGATATTTATGAAGGTTATTTTGGTTAAAAAATTAATCCCATTACACTTAAATCATATTGGTGACACAAATCACCAACAATGAATATATCTTAATATGATACATAAGTATTTAGTAAGGCGTTGCTATAACGATAATCGTTATATATATCATTTCGAGTTTCATAATTCAATAGTCTCATTTTATGTATATAACTCATTGTTAATATACCTAGTGAGATACTTACTTTTCGTAATATCATGTTAGCTATATACATATCCATATATATATCATCATATAGTTTTTACAAGTTTTAACGTTCGTGAATCGCCGGTCAACTTGGGTGGTCAATTGTCTACATGAAATCTATTTCAATTAATCAAGTCTTAACAAGTTTGATTACTTAACATGTTGGAAACATTTAATCATATAAATATCAACTTCATTTAATATATATAAACATGGAAAAGTTCGGGTCACTACACTTGTCTTCCCCAAAATCAAGTTAGGAACCCTAATTTTGACCCATTTCAAAATCAAACTTCCAACAACACCCATTTGGGTTCCAACACCAACATAATCACTAATACTAGTGATTATACCCGAATTACAGGCCCTAACATGGCTAATTAGACTTCCAACCCAAAACCCACCAACAAGGGGTCAACAACAATGATATGACCGAAACGGACGGTTTTATTTATGCGGTGTCGTTAGGCCGCAATGCGTCAGAATCAGCTATCGGGAGAAGAGAGCAATAGTTTTAAATTTATATTTAGCGGGGCCTAAATCGTACTACTTCTTATTATGGTCAGTAAGGGAAGTATGACATAGGGTCAAATTTTCAAGATATCAGTAGAATCGAACCTATAATTATAGCTTAAGACAATCCTAACGTGAAGGAGGAGTGGTTTATTACCTAATTTTGGGGTTTTATAGTTTATAAGATAAAATAAAGTAAATGCGATAAAATTTGTAATTCAGATAAGGTTAACGCAAGTGCATACTATGGTTTTGTAAGTTACTTTGCCGAGATTATAGAATGCTGGCTCATGGATAGGTAGTGAAATTGTATTCATTACACTGGTCTTAACGCCCCTGTCATAAGACATGTCAATGGGTAATGCGTCAGGCTTAAAGATTCTGAATAGACAGCAACGTCCCTTACCCCCGACGCTCGTGCAGTCTGGCTACAGGCATACACGTTCAGACTGTAGTGACCCGAACTTTTCCATGTTTATATATATTAAATGAAATTGTTATTTACATGATTAAGTGTTTCCAACATGTTAAGCAATCAAACTTGTTAAGACTTGACTAATTTAAATAGGTTTCATATAGACAATTGACCACCCAAGTTGACCGGTGATTCACGAACGTTAAAACTTGTAAAAACTATATGATGACATATATATGATTATATATATAGTTAACATGATATTATGATAAGTAAGTATCTCATTAGGTATTTTAACAATGTGTTATATACATAAAAATGAGTTTATTGAATTAAGACACTCAAAACGATATATATAACGATTATCGTTATAACAACGTCTTACTAAATACATATGAATCATATTAAGATATTGATACACTATGTTTAATCATGATAAATGATAAGTAAACATGTCATTAAGTATATTAACAATGAACTACATATGTAAAAACAAGACTACTAACTTAATGATTTCGAAACGAGACATATATGTAACGATTATCGTTGTAACAACATTTAACTGTATATATATCATACTAAGATATATTAATATATCATAATATCATGATAATGTAATAATTTAACATCTTTTTAGATATAATAAACAATGGGTTAACAACATTTAACAAGATCGTTAACCTAAAGGTTTCAAAACAACATTTACATGTAACGACTAACGATGACTTAACGACTCAGTTAAAATGTATATACATGTAGTGTTTTAATATGTATTCATACACTTTTAAAAGACTTCAAGAAACTTATCAAAATACTTCTACTTAACAAAAATGCTTACAATTACATCCTCGTTCAGTTTCATCAACAATTCTACTCGTATGCACCCGTATTCGTACTCGTACAATACACAGCTTTTAGATGTATGTACTATTAGTATATACACTCCAATGATCAGCTCTTAGCAGACCATGTGGAACCATCATTTGGCAACTAGCATGAAATATCTCATAAAATTACAAAAATATTAGTAATCATTCATGACTTATTTACATGTAAACAAAATTACACATCCTTTATATCTAATCCATATACCAATGACCAAAAACACCTACAAACACTTTCATTCTTTAATTTTCTTCATCTAATTGATCTCTCTCAAGTTCCATCTTCAAGTTCTAAGTGTTCTTCATAAATTCTATAAGTTCTAGTTTCATAAAATCAAGAATACTTCCAAGTTTGCAAGCTTACTTCCAATCTTGTAAAGTGATCATCCAACCTCAAGAAATCTTTCTTATTTACAGTAAGATATCTTTCTAATACAAGGTAATACTCATATTCAAACTTTTATTCAATTTCTATAACTATAACAATCTTATTTCGAGTGGAAATCTTACTTGAACTTGTTTTCGTGTCATGATTCTGCTTCAAGAACTTTCAAGCCATCCAAGGATCCTTTGAAGCTAGATTTATTTTTCTCATTTCCAGTAGGTTTATCCACAAAATCTAAGGTAGTAATAATGTTCATAACATCATTCAATTCATATATATAAAACTACCTTATTCGAAGGTTTAAACTTGAAATCACTAGAACATAGTTTAGTTAATTCTAAACTTGCTCGCAAACAAAAGTTAATACTTCTAACTTGACTTCTAAAATCAACTAAAAACATGTTCTATATCTATATGATATGCTAACTTAATGATTTAAAACCTGGAAACACAAAAAACACCGTAAAACCGGACATACGCCGTCGTAGTAACACCACGGGCTGTTTTGGGTTTGATAATTAAAAACAATGATAAACTTTGATTTAAAAGTTGTTCTTCTGGGAAAATGATTTTTCTTATGAACATGAAACTATATCCAAAAATCATGGTTAAACTCATAGTGGAAGTATGTTTTTCAAAATGGTCATCAAGACGTCGTTCTTTCGACTGAAATGACTACCTCTTACAAAAATGACTTGTAACTTATATTTACGACTATAAACCTATACTTTTTATGTTTAGATTCATAAAATAGAGTTCGATATGAAACCATAGCAATTTGATTCACTCAAAATGGATTTAAAACGAAGAAGTTATGGGTAAAACAAGATTGGATATTTTTTGATTGTTGTAGCTCCGGGAAATATTGTAACAATTCTATACAAATCATATCCTAGCTAACTTATATTTTATTATAAATGTATTCTAATATATTATGTAATCTTGGGATACCATAGACACATATGCAAATGTTTTGACATATCATATCGACCCATCTATATATATTCTTTGGAACAACCATAGACACTCTATATGCAGTAATGTTGGAGTTAGCTATACAGGGTTGAGGTTGATTCCAAAAATATATATACTTTGGGTTGTGATCTAGCCTGAGACGTGTATACACTGGGTCGTTGATTGGGTCAAGATAATATATATCAATTTATTTCTGTACATCTAACTATGGACAACTAGTTATAGGTTACTAACGAGGACAGCTGACTGAAAATATTTAAAATATTAAAACGTACTAAAAATGTTGTAAATATATTTTGAACATACTTTGATATATATGTACATATTTGTTATAGGTTCGTGAATCGACCAGTGGCCAAGTCTTACTTTCCGACGAAGTAAAAATCTGTGAAAGTGAGTTATAGTCCCACTTTTAAAATCTAATATTTTTGGAATGAGAATACATGCAGCTTTATAAATGTTTTACAAAATAGACACAAGTACATGAAACTACTTTCTATGGTTGAATGATCGAAACTGAATATGCCCCTTTTGTTTGGTAACCTAAGAATTAGTAAACCGATCTACTAATTGACACGAATCCTAAAGATAGATCTATTGGGCCTAACGAACCCCATCTAAAGTACCGGATGCTTTAGTACTTCGAGTTTTATATCATGTCTGATGGATGTCTCGGAATGATGTGGATATTCTTATATGCATCTTGTTAATGTCGGTTACCAGGTGTTCATCATATGAATGATTTTTATCTCTATGTATGAGATGTGTATTGAAATATGAAATCTTGTGGTCTATTGTTACGATTTGATATATATAGGTTAAACCTATAACTCACCAACATTTTTGTTGACGTTTAAAGCATGTTTATTCTCAGGTTATTATTTAGAGCTTCCGCTGTTGCATGCTAATATATGGACAAGATTTGGAGTTAGCATGCTTGTATAATATTGTTTAAAACTGCATTCGAAATTTACTTTGTTGTAACATATTAATATTGTAAATTAATATGTATTGGTAGTGTGTAAGTGTGATATTTTTTAGATTATCATTTCTGATAATCTAGGTGGTGTCCTTTTAACCTTTGCGATAAAATAAAGGTTATGGTTTGTTTTTAAAAACGGATGCAGTCTTTGAAAACGTCTCATATAGAGGTCAAAACCTCGTAACGAAATCAATTAATATGAAATGTTTATAATCAATATGAACGGGACATTTCAGTTGGTATCCGAGCGTTGGTCTTAGAGAACCAGAAATTTGCATTAGTGTGTCTTATCGAGTTTGTTATGATACATTAGTGAGTCTGGACTTCGACCGTGTTTTCTTTAAAAACGATTGCTTAACACTTTTGTTGGAAACTATATGTAATTATTATGTGATATATTAACCTCTTAATATGTTTGATTTTGTGTGATAGATGTCTACCACTAGTACAAATCCCATCGACTCACCTGATAATAATGAAGAGTCCAATATACTTTGGGAAGATTCACAAATTCCCGAAGAGGAATCAGAAGAGGAGGAACCAGAAGAGGAGGAACTGGAAGAGGAGGAACCGGAAGAAGAGGAACCGGAAGAGGAGGAACCGGAAGAAGAAGAGGTTCCGGAGGAAGAAATATTGATACCTACAGTAAATCAATTAAATAAAAGAAAATCCTCAACCAACGGACCAACGTTAAAAATGGTCAATGGTGTTTCCGCCAAGGAAGCAAAATATTGGGAAGATTACCAATTTTCCGATGAATCGGATCCCGATGAGGATTCCGATGATATTATAGAAATTACCTCGACCCAATTTAATAAATCAATAGAAAATAATAAGGGAAAAGGTATAAAAATAGAGAAACCTGATTCCAACCCCGATGAACTTTATATGTATCGGCAACGTCCGTATTTCCTAAATTGTAACAATAACCCGGGAACCTCTAAATCACCAGGTTTTTCTAAACCATTGTGGAAAATGATGGCTCGTATTAGAGGAACACCATATATCCCTAGAAAATTAATAAAACGAACCAAGTCCGAAGAAGAAACCAGTGATTCAGATTAGAGGGTTGTAATCATGTTATGTATTATGTGTATTGTAGTGTGCTTGTCCTTTTATGTTCTATGTAAAAATTGCTTGTATTGTTTGTTAATTATCTTTTACGAATCTAATCCTTGTCTATTTTACAGTATAAAAACAAAATGGACGTTAAGGGAAGACAACCGAATATTTTAGAAGACCTACCAGAGGATATGATTGAGGAAATCTTGTCTAGAGTCGGTCAGAATTCATCAGCACATTTAGTTATGGCGAAATTAACTTGTCAAACATTTGAAAGACTTTCTAGAAATGCCTTAGTTTATAAAAGGCTTTCCTTTGATAGGTGGGGTATATCACATTGGGGAGACCGTAAGTTACGCCGTGTTTTCTTTAAAGCGTTAAATGCGGTGAACCCAAATGCAATTTTACGCTACGGGTTAAGAACCTATTTTGACTCAACATATCCGAACATAGGATTTCGTGAGTTAGAAAGAGCTTCTAACATGCAACATAAAGAAGCATGTTATGCTTACGAGTTAATAATGTTCGCTTCTCATCAAATTGAAAAAAAGAACATTGGGTTGCAACTTTTAAATAAAACATTCCCACAAGTGACGGACTCGGTAGTTGAGACGAGAAACAAGGTTTTTAGATTGTTACAGGGCTGTTGGGCATTACGAAACCCTCGTCCTTTTGACGACATTACAACATGATGCTTAGCTAATGGTCATAACGGTTACTTTCCACAAAACCAAGGATGGGAAGTCGTCTTAGTAAAACAAGAATGCATGACTTGTTTCTGGACTTATGAATTACGTGTCTTTATTTCTTTTGCTGAACAACTTGCGTATTAACTAGAATTGCCTTTATAGATGCCGAGTAGCAATGTTATTATGTGTTATATTTCATCCTATATGTTTAATAGCGGTATTGTAAGTTTGTAATATTTTGTATAAAGTTTGAATGCGAAATTTTATTGTAATAAGTTTTTCATATAGAAGCGTAGTAGTTAAGTTGTATAGTAGCTAGTAAATATGAACTTAACGGGTAGATACTACCCGAATTAAAACTATAAAATGCTAATATGAAGAAAAAGCTTTTATAAATAAGTTCATATTATGCTACGAAATACTATTGACTACTCTTAAATTCTATATGATTAACTCAATTCTTTTGGCTATTTTTGAAGGAAATGGCACCGACAACTTGTCAGAATTTGAACATGATTGAGGAAGACTTCCGTGTTTTCCTTGCAGCAAACATAGCCGCAGTACAGGCTGCGATGCAAAATAACAATAACTCTAGATCTAGCAGTGGAACTAATTCCACAAGAAATCGTGTAGGATGCTCCTACAAAGAATTCATTGCCTGCAAACCTTTAGAATTTGATGGAACCGAAGGGCCAATTGGATTGAAACGGTGGACCGAGAAGGTCGAATCGGTGTTTGCCATAAGTAAGTGTACCGAAGAGGACAAAGTTAAGTACGCTACGCATACCTTCACAGGTGCGGCGTTAACATGGTGGAATACCTATCTTGAGCAGGTAGGACAAGATGCTGCTTACGCACTACCATGGTCAGCATTCAAGCAATTGATGAACGAGCAGTACCGTCCTAGAAATGAGGTCAATAAGCTCAAGGCAGAGCTTAGAGAGTTACGAACACAAGGGTTCGACAATACCACGTATGAACGACGATTCACAAAGTTGTGCCTATTGTGTCCAGGAACGTTCGAAGATGAAGAAGAGAAGATCGACGCGTTTGTAAAAGGGTTACCAGTAAGGATTCAAGAAGATGTGAGTTCACACAAGCCCGCTTCCATACAGAAGGTAAGTCGAATGGCTCATAAACTCATAAATCAGATTGAGGGGAGAATTAAAGAGCAGGAGGCCGAAGAAGCCAACACGAAACAACTCAAGAGGAAGTGGGAGGAGAATAGTGACAAGAGTCACCAGTACAACAACGACAACAATAATTACAACCACAATCGCAACAACTATCCCAACAACCGCAACATAAATCACAACAACAACAATCGCAATCCCAACAACAACAACTATAACAAACGTCCCAACAACAACAATTACAATAATCGTCCTAACAACAATAACAACCGCAACAACAACAATAATCAGAAACAGCAATGCCAAAGGTGTGAAGAGAATCACCTGGGGTTCTACACAACATTTTGCAACAGGTGTAAAAGAAATGGTCATAGCACGACAAAGTGTGAGGTCTACGGACCAATGTATAACAGAACTAAAATAACAAATAATGCCGGAACGAGTAATGTCGGAACAAGTAGTGTCGGAGCAAGTACTGCCAACGTAGTCTGTTATAAATGTGGAAAACCAGGCCACATTATTAAAAATTGCCCAAATCAGGGGAATACTAATGGGCAGGGCCACGGAAGAGTTTTCAATATTAATACGGTAGAAGTGCAGGAAGACCCTGAGCTTGTTACGGGTACGTTTCTCATTGACAATAAATCTGCTTATGTTTTATTTGATTCGGGTATGGGTAGAAGCTATATGAGTAGAGATTTTTGTGCTAAATTAAGTTGCTCACCGACGCCCTTGGATAATAAATTTTTACTCGAATTAGCAAATGGTAAATTAATTACAGCGGATAATATATGTCGGAATCGAGAAATTAAACTGGTTAACGAAACATTTAAGATTGACTTGATACCAGTAGAGTTAGGGAGTTTTGATGTGATAATCGGTATGGACTGGTTGAAAGAAGTGAAAGCAGAGATCGTTTGTTACAAAAATGCAATTCGCATTATACGAGAAAAAGGAAAACCCTTAATGGTGTACGGAGAAAAGAGCAACGCGAAGTTAAACCTTATTAGTAACCTGAAGGCACAAAAACTAATAAGAAAAGGTTGCTATGCTGTGCTAGCACACGTCGAGAAAGTCAATTCCGAAGAAAAGAACATCAATGATGTTCCCGTCACAAAAGAATTTCCCGATGTATTTCCGAAAGAATTACCGGGACTACCTCCACACCGATCCGTTGAATTTCAAATAGACCTTGTACCGGGAGCTGCACCAATAGCTCGTGCTCCATACAGACTCGCACCTAACGAAATGAAGGAACTTCAAAGCCAATTACAAGAACTTTTAGAGCGTGGTTTCATTCGACCAAGCACATCACCTTGGGGAGCTCCTGTTTTATTTGTCAAGAAGAAGGATGGTACATTTAGGTTATGTATCGACTACCGAGAGTTGAACAAACTTACCATCAAGAACCGCTACCTACTACCAAGAATCGATGACTTATTTGAACAACTACAAGGCTCGTCGGTTTATTCGAAGATTGATTTACGTTCTGGGTATCATCAAATGCGGGTGAAGGAGGATGATATTCCAAAGACTGCTTTTAGAACGCGTTACGGTCATTACGAGTTTATGGTTATGCCGTTTGGGTTGACTAACGCACCAGCTGTGTTCATGGACCTCATGAACCGAGTGTGTGGACCATACCTTGACAAGTTTTTCATTGTTTTCATCGATGACATACTTATTTACTCGAAGAATGATCAAGAGCACGAAGAACATTTGAGAAAAGTACTAGAGTTGCTGAGGAAAGAAAAACTGTACGGTAAGTTTTCAAAGTGTGCATTTTGGTTGGAAGAAGTTCAATTCCTCCGTCACATAGTGAACTGATGTTATGCGAGGTGTATATGAAATAGCTTTATTTTTACAACGAAATACTATTAAATATGATACAATTTTACACAAGATATTTATTTATTTATAGAATGGATATACCTAAACCTTGCTACAACACTTATAGGCAGTGTACCTAATCGTACAGTAGTGTAGTTTTTAGTAAGTCCGGTTCGTTTCACAGGGAAAATCTTTTAAACAAAGCTTAACGCTATATTAGTTTTAATTTATAAAAATACAAATATATATAAGTAATATTATTATTATAAAAAGGGGGTTTTTACTGTTTAATGACCGATTTATCGATTTTTAAAACTTTAGTCACATTTAAAACCTAATGTAAAATATTAAAAATAAATACAAGACTTAATTTAAAGCATAAAGTAAATAACGATAATGAAATTGCGATAAATAAAAGTGCGATAAAATAAAATTGCGATAATTAAAAAGTACGATAATTAAAAGTGCAATTAAATACAATGACAATAAATAAAAGTACGATAATTAGAAGTGCAATTAAATATAAAATAAAGGAAATTAAATATGAAATAAAATAATTATGCTTATTTAAACTTCTGTAATCATGATGTTTGATGTGTTGATTTTAGTTTTATGCCCATGGGTTAATTGTCCTTTGTCCTGGATTATTTAATATGTCCGTCTGGTTTTTGTCCATAACAGTCCATCAGTCATAAATATAAAGTGCGAGTATCCTCGTCAAATTATCCTTATACCCGAAGTCAAATATTACAACTAATTGGGGACTTAAACTGTAACAAGGTTTTATTACTTTGTTTAATAATTACACCAGGATATCGACTGCGTGTAACCCAAGGTTTTAATACTTTGTTATCAATTATGCCAAGTGTCCTTGTACATAATTTCACCCCTGTTTTAATAATTCCATAGACTATTAATCCATTCCCGTGTCTGGTTAAATGAACGATTATTCGTACATATAAATATCCCGTCCATCGTGTCCGATCGAGTGTATATGGTTATTTATAGGTACATCCAATTGTAAATCTTCATATTAAAATTAACAAACTATCATTTAGTTAAAAAAATATAAAGCCCATTAATAGCCCATAGTCTAATTTCTACAAGTGTCGTTCTTTTGTCCAAACCCCAATGATGGTACAAAGCCTAATTACCCAATTTTAGTAATTAGCCCAACATCATGATTACTTCGGCTTAACGAAACATTTAAGATTAAGTTAGCTACGAGACATTAAATTAAAAAGGTTGAACATAACTTACAATGATTAAAAATCGCGTAGCGTTACACGGACAGAATTTCGACTTACACCCTTACAACATTCGCTAACATAACCTTATTATTATTAATTAAAATTAAAATTAAAATATAAATTATATATGTATATTTACGTATATAGAGAGAGATGATATATGGATATATAAAACGTTCAGAATGCGTTGCCTTTTATAGGCATTTTCGAATTTGGCTGCTCCGCGAGTCGCGGCACTCTTGCTCTTCAAACTCCGCAAGTCGCGGAGTTCGTAAACCCAGCTCACACAAGTTTGGATCCTAGTCTGCCGACGGATTTTAATAATATAAATATAATATAAATATATAATTTATATAATTAATTATATATTATATTATATTTATATACATAATTAATTTGTAACTTTCAGTCCGTTGCGTCGAGTGTTGAGAGTTGACTCATATCCCGGTTCCGGATTTTCGAACGTCCTTGCGTACAATTTAATATCTTGTACTTTGCGTTTTGAATCTTGTACTCTTATAATTTCGAGACGTTTCTTATCAATAATTGGAACCTCTTTGATTGTATTTTGTACTTTTGAGCTTTTTGTTCGTTTGTGTCTTCAATTCGTCGAATCTGTCTTTTGTCTTCACCTTTTATTATTTAAACGAATATCACTTGTAAATAGAACAATTGCAACTAAAAGCTTGTCTTTCTTGAGGGATAATGCTATGAAATATATGTTCGTTTTTAGCATTATCAAATATTCCCACACTTGTGTGTTGCTTGTCCTCAAGTAATATAGTCTTGAAATACTAGAATCACTTCTTTATTCTTCACACTTTATACATCAGTGATTTCTTTACGGTGGTATAAACAATGGTACTAACGTTATGGTTTACAGTCCCACATGACTATAAAAATTTAGATCCATTAAGGAAATTGGATCTTTATGAAAACATTTGATCTTTTGAAAATTAAATCTAGCTTTTACCCTAGATAAGTTTTCCGGAATAACCCTTCACCGGTGTTTGCAAATTGTTTTTGTGGGTTCGGTGGGTTTCAGATTTGAAAATTTTAGCTCAAAACTTGTGGTTTTGTGTCACCCACTTGCTAACCTTATATTGGGAAAGCAACACATCCAGTATACTTGCTCTGTATATTACCTTTCGATAAACTACCGTATGGTTGTAAAGGAAAGCGTTAAACAAGCAACTGTTAAGGCAATGTCCCCTGACATGCTTTTAATTATGGTCTATAATGTGTAGGATGCAATTACTATCCTTGGTAGGAGCAATAGTAAAGCTCACCCTATAGTTTTTCGGTCTGGTACAAGGTCCTGTCTTTGACCATACTATGCAACCACCGTTCTTACGGTTGACACCCGATTTGGTTCAGGTGTGTCATAACCCGTCCTTAACCCTAAGAACGAGTTAGATAACGTATGATTTCATTGCGAGGTATTGACCTCTATATGAGACATTTTTAAAAGAAAACTGCATATATTTTACATTACAAACCACAAATCTTATTTTTGATACAAGCTTTAGACGATAGAAAGATGATTATCGTTTAGCGATAATCTTCGACTTACAAACTTTACAAATAATGATAACAACACGATTTCTAGTATATTTTACAACACAAATCCTCGGGTATGCAGTTTTATTTTTGACACAAATATGCGTACGCAAGATCCTGCTCAAATTCAACATAATGCAGCGGAAACTTCTAATTATCACCTGAGAATAAACATGTTTAAAACGTCAACATAAAGTTGGTGAGATATAGGTTTAGTGCCGGCAGCAATATATATATAGACCACAAGATTTCATATATAAACAGTTTAATAAAAATATTCTAAGTGGTTGAGCACTTGGTAACCATACTTAACATTTAATCACGTCGCATATTCCCTTTATTATGAAATCTTACTACACCGTACCAAGTGTAGTCACGAAACGAAGTACTGTGCAACCGTTGAATACTGGTCGTCCAGTCCGGTTGGGGTTGTCAGGCCCGATAGATCTATCAACAGGATTCGCGTTTACAATACCGCTGTAAATATTAGTTACCAAGCTACAGGGAAGTATGCCAGTGGTACAACTCAACGTAGAATATATTTTTCAGTTACTTGTGTCCATAACGTAAAACATAAAATACATGTATTCTCATCCCGAAATATTTAGAGTTTAAAAGTGGGACTATATACTCACTTTCGTCTTGAAGATATGTAATTTCGACTTGGTCTCCGATTGATATCACGAACCTATCCATATATAGTTTATCAATATATTTCTATTTTAAACAATCGTCACATATATATACTTTTTATACTTTTAATAGTTTTAATAATTTCTTAGTCCGTAGTTAGCAGTCCGATGTTAGTAATTCAATTTTAATGGTTCATTTTTAGGTGTTTAATAAACCCCCAATGAAATAAATAAAAACCCCCATCGTATATGTATTGGTCGAGATTAATCTTGACCCATGGTACCGGTGTTGTCAAATGACGTGTTGCGTACATAAAGTACCGGTGTTGTCAAATGACGTGTTGCGTACAATCATGGGATCTTATGATTAATCTTCTCGTATTGTTTACGGGTGATCCTGAACCATATAAAATTAAATTATGAGTACATATATATAAAATATTATGTTATTTTAAAAAGATGTGATTTATTTAATTTTCTCCAATTATTTTCGTAGCCAAACTAGTCTTAGATATCCGATCTCGTTTTGGTCATAGTTTCTTCGTTACAACTCCGTTTTCGTTGATTCAACTTGCCACTTCCTTGGATCGAGTCCCTCTTTAAGACTATGAACTGTAAATACCTTAGTTTGTATTCGAAATTACAGGTCATAGGTCAAACTTTAGTGAAACTTATGAAGTTAATCATTTTCCATCATGTAAACAACCTTAAATGATTATTTTTCTAAAAATACTTATACTTTGAGTTAAATCATGAAATTTTTATGTGTTATCATATTCATAGTAAAAATCATTTTTCCAGAAAATAAACCTCCAATTCAAAGTTTAAGATGGTTTTTAATTATCCAACCCAAAACAGCCCCCGGTTGCACTCCGACGTCATAAAAACAGTTTTTAAGGTGTTCTTTGAAAAACCAAGTTATACCTTGTTAAATTAGCATATTTTTAAGTTATATTACAGGTCTTGAAGTATTTTAAAAGTTAAGTTAGAAGGATCTATTTAGTTTGCGAACAAGTTTGAAATCATTCAAACTATGTTCTAGTTTATAAACTCTTATAGCTATAAATATATGAATTGAAAAATAGTTGAAGTAGAGTTTTTACCTCAAGTTTAAAATGTAAAGTTGCTGGAAAGAAGTAGTAAAATAAAAGTTGAGAGAGTTCTTGCAAGTGTGTGTGAAAATTGGAAGTAAAATTTGGAAAATGAATGTGTAAAAATGAGTTAGAAATGGTGCTTATTTATAGGCTTGAAAATTTGGTTTTTAGTGAAAATATCTAAGATAAGTTAAAATTTATTATGTCATGAATGACATATTATTCCAATAATTGAAGATTTCTATTGGTATATACCAATAGTAAATACTTCTAGAAGCTGTGTATAGTACCCTAGATATACGTATAGGATTATTGAGGAAACGGAACGAGAATTCAAATATAACTATCTTTTGTAAATATACTTATATTGTTTTATGTATAAAAGCCCTTTAAAAATGATTAAATACATTACTTATACGATATATGTATAAACATTATAAATCATCAGTATTTATGTCAAATAACGTTACGTATGGTTATTGTTTTGAAAACTTAAGTTAGTAGTTTCAAAATATACTTATGACTTTTTGTTATTAATACAAAATGAGATATTAAAACATCCTTAGATCATGTTAAATATGTATGTATAATTATCATATATTGTATAGTTTGTGATATCATCGGTCAAACTAGACGGTCAAACGTTGTGTAAAACTCTTTTCAAAAACATAAATCTTAACAATTTGGATTGCTTATCATGTTGGTAAGGTTTAATTTATATAAATATTAATCTTATAAGTATAGAACGATCGAAAAAGTGCGGGTCATTACAGTACCTACCCGTTAAATAAATTTCGTCCCGAAATTTTAAAATTGTACCTATTTTGCGTCATCGGAAAACAAGTGTGGATATTTTTGTTTCATTTGATCCTCTCGTTCCCAAGTAAACTCGGGACCCCTTCGAGCATTCCAACGAACCTTAACGATCGGTATGTTGCTCTGCTTGAGCCGTTTAACTTCACGATCCATGATTTCGATTGGTTCTTCGATGAATTGTAGTTTCTCGTCGACATGGATTTCTTCAAGAGGAATGGTGAGGTCTTCCTTTGCAAGACACTTCTTAAGGTTTGAGACGTGAAAGGTATTATGTACTCCGGCGAGTTTTTGCGGTAACTCGAGTCGATAAGCTACCGGTCCAATGCGTTCGATGATCTTGAACGGGCCTACATACCTTGGGTTTAGTTTACCCCTTTTTCCAACACGTATTACACCTTTCCAAGGTGACACCTTTAACATAACCATGTCACCGATCTGAAACTCTAATGGTTTCCTTCGAACATCGGCGTAGCTCTTTTGGCGACTACGGGCTGTTTTCAATCTCTCCTTGATTTGTACTATCTTCTCAGTCGTTTCGTGTATGATCTCGGGACCAGTTAATTGTCGATCTCCTACTTCATTCCAACAAATAGGAGATCTACACTTCCTTCCGTACAATGCTTCGAATGGCGCAGCTTTAATGCTCGCATGATAACTATTATTATATGAGAATTCTGCTAATGGTAGATATTTATCCCATCCGTTTCCAAAATCGATCACACATGCCCTGAGCATGTCTTCAAGAGTCTGAATCGTTCTTTCACTCTGCCCGTCGGTTTGCGGATGATACGCGGTACTCATATCCAAACGAGTTCCTAGGGCCTCCTGTAGTGATTGCCAGAACTTTGATGTAAATCTACTATCACGATCGGATATAATGGAAATAGGTATTCCATGCCTTGAAACAACTTCCTTTATATACAATCATAATAGTTTCTCCATTCTATCCGTTTCCTTTATAGGCAAGAAGTGTGCAGACTTGGTGAGACGATCAACAATCACCCAAATGGTGTCGTATCCCCAGGCAGTCTTTGGTAACTTCGTGATGAAATCCATGGTAATACCATCCCATTTCCATTCTGGGATTTCTGGTTGTTGAAGTAACCCTGACGGCTTCTGGTGTTCAGCTTTGACTTTGGAACAAGTTAAACATTCCCCAACATATGTTGCAACGTCTGTCTTTAAATTAGGCCACCAATAATGTGTCTTAAGATCTTGGTACATCTTTCCTACTCCAGGATGTATCGAGTATCTTGTCTTATGCGCCTCATTTAATATCAACTTCCTTAATCCACCCAACTTCGGTACCCAAATACGATTTGCAAAATATCGAATTCCATCTTCCCGCATAACGAGTTGCTTCTCATACTTCTTCATTATTTCATTTCCTATATTTTCTTTAGTAAGTGCTTCTCGTTGAACTTCTTTGATTTGTGAGTTGAGATTCATGCGAATTTTTATGTTCATCGCTCGTACTCGAATTGGTTCTCGTTCCTTTCTGCTTAAAGCATCGGCCACCACGTTCGCCTTCCCGGGATGATAACGAATTTCACAATCATAGTCGTTTATTAACTCGACCCACCTACGTTGTCTCATGTTCAGCTGTTTCTGATCAAAAATATGTTGAAGGCTTTTATGATCAGTAAACACAGTGCATTTAACCCCATACAAGTAGTGTCTCCATATCTTCAATGCAAACACGACTGCTCCCAGTTCTAGATCATGCGTCGTATAATTCCGCTCGTGAATCTTCAATTGTCGGGATGCGTATGCAATAACTTTCTTTCGTTGCATAAGAACGCAACCAAAACCTTGTCGCGAAGCGTCACAATATATTTCAAAATCATCGTTCCCTTCTGGTAACGATAAAATAGGCGCCGTAGTTAACTTCTTCTTTAGTAATTGAAATGCACTCTCCTGCTCAGAAGTCCATTCATATTTCTTCCCTTTTTGCGTTAACGCTGTCAACGGCTTAGCTATTCGGGAAAAATCTTGAATAAACCTTCTATAATAACCGGCTAAACCCAAAAATTGACGTATCTGCGTTGGTGTCTTAGGAGTCTCCCATTTTTCAATGGCTTCAGTTTTTGCTGGATCAACCTGAATTCCTTTGCTACTAACAACGTGGCCAAGAAATTGAACTTCTTTCAACCAAAAAGCACACTTAGAAAATTTAGCATATAGTTGTTCTTTTCTCAACAACTCTAATATCAACCTTAAATGCTCTTCATGCTCTTGCTCACTCTTGGAATAGATAAGAATATCATCAATGAAAACGATAACAAACTTATCTAAATACGGACTACAAACTCGATTCATGAGGTCCATGAATACAGCTGGCGCATTCGTCAATCCAAACGGCATAACCAAAAATTCGTAATGACCATAACGTGTCCGAAAAGCAGTTTTCGGTATATCTTCTTCTTTGACACGTAATTGATGATAGCCCGACCTTAAGTCAATTTTTGAGTACACACATGATCCTTGGAGTTGATCAAATAAGTCGTCAATTCTCGGTAGTGGATACCGATTCTTGATAGTTAACTTATTTAATTCACGATAATCTATACACATCCTAAAAGATCCATCTTTCTTTTTAACAAATAGAATCGGAGCTCCCCACGGTGAAGTACTTGGTCGTATGAATCCATGATCCAGTAATTCTTTTAACTGACTCTGAAGTTCTTTTAACTCGGACGGTGCAAGTCTATATGGAGCACGAGCCACTGGTGCAGCTCCTGGTACTAAATCTATTTGAAATTCTACAGATCTAAATGGAGGTAATCCCGGCAACTTTTCCGGAAAGACTTCAGGAAAATCTCTTGCCACAGGCACGTCATTGATGCTCTTCACTTTTTCCTTTGTTTCGACTTTATTAACATGTGCTAAGATAGCATAGCACCCTTTCTTCAAGCACTTTTGAGCTTTCAAATAACTAATGAGTTTTAGCTTTGAGTTACCCTTCTCTCCATAAATCATTACTGGCGTTTTATCCTTACGAGGAATGCGAATTGCCTTCTTGGCGCACACAACTTCAGCTCCTATTTTGGACATCCAGTCCATGCCGACTATTACATCAAAACTTCCTAATTCTACAGGTATCAAGTCAATTTTAAACGTTTCTCCGGCTAAATTTATTTTACAATCACGGCAAATTTTATCGGCTTTAATTAGTTTACCATTAGCTAACTCAATCATGTACTTAGCATCGAGAGGTAATGATGAACAATTCAATTTAGCGTGAAAGTCTCTACACACGTAACTTCTATCAGCACCAGTATCAAATATAATAGATGCGGATAAGTTATTAATGGTAAACGTACCCGTAACAAGCTCCGGGTCTTCACATGCCTCTTTAGCATTAATAACAAATGCTCTTCCACGTGCAGGTCCGATATTCTTCTCTGGATTCGGGCACTGGCTCTTATAGTGGCCTTGTTTTCCACACCCAAAACAAGTAATGGTAGCCAAAGCAGTTCTATTTGCGTTGGTGGCAGGAGTCTTGGCACCATTTGTATTCGTAACGAGAGCCCTACAATCTTCAGCAAGATGACCCTGTCGATTACATTTGTTGCATACCACACTACAGTAACCAAAGTGATGTTTGTGACATCGGTTGCATAAAGGACTTTGTCCTTTGTAACCAAAACCTGAACCACTACCCGCACCTTTCGGGGTTTCTTGTTTCTTAAAAGTTTGTTGTTGATTACCTCGATCATAGCTTCCATTCCACTTTCTCTTGTTACCTGATACCTTCACATCAGTATTGAATGCTTTCTTATCCAAAATGACCTGATCCATTAGCTCGTTTGCCATGGTTATAGCTTCATGATTTGTCTTAGGTTTCGATGCTGTAACATTTGCCTTGACCTTTTTGGGCAAACCATCTTTGTACATTTCAATCTTCCGTTCTTCGGTTGGAACCAATTCAGGACATAGCAAAACTAATTCCATGAATCGCTGATTGTAGTTGGTGATTTCAGTACCAATAACCTTCAGACTTCGTAACTCATCTTCCAACTTCCTAACCTCGTTCCTTGGACAATATTCATTGATTAACATTGTTTTGAATTCTTCCCACGGAGTATCATAAGCTACATCTCCTCCTACAGCCTTCACATAATTTTTCCACCACGTGAGTGCACTATCTTGTAAAGTGCACGATGCGTATTTGGTCATGTCCTTTTCAACACAACCACTGATTTTGAACACAGTTTCCATCTTTTCTATCCACCGGGTTAAACCGATCGGTCCTTCTGTTCCACTGAATGATGAGGGCTTGCAAGCTTGAAAAGTTTTGTAAGTGCACCCCACACGAGGATTTGGGTTAACTGCAGCACCTCTTGCAGCCTCGACCCATAACATTCTGTCGTTCACTCGCTGATTGATGAGTTCCTGGATTTCTTGTTCCGTCATTCGGTTCAATCGCGCCATATTCTTCTATAAGAATGAAAAGAAAATAATTATTCACATGGAATATTATAGATGTAGTGTATATTTACAGTACATTATAGCTTATTAATAATATGAACCAGGTATTATTATAAAAGCCTTTTCTTCTTATTAGCGTTTTATAATTATATCTAGGGTAGTACCTACCCGTTAATGTTCATACTTAATAGCTTAGTACCGAACCAATTACTACAATCTAAATAATACTTAACCATGGAAAATTATTGCATTTCACACTTCACTATTTTACATATGCTTATCTTACATCGAACATTAAGCAAACCACACTAATAATATTATACAAAACATTATATGATCCCATGGTTTAATACGGCAGCGCATCGTTTGGTCTATTTTCTAGGACGTTTAGTTCCAATGAATGGCCTAACGCTTATCCTAGCTGTCTGCCTATATTTTAGCGGTGGGGCTGAAGAACTAGATGCCGGGACAGCACGAATAGGAATAGCGGGAATAGGGGTGGTAGTGTTTAGTGGAGTTGGTGCCACATCATCCTCCCTAAACTCGAGATTTGAATTTTCTAATTCATTAGCTTTTCGTTTCTTTCCTTGTTCGAATTTGTCTTTCGTAATTTCCTCGGGTTCACTTTCCTCCTCGGGTTCACTTTCCAGATTTTCTATAGTTGGTTCATCCGGAATTTGTGAGTCTTCCCCAAAGATATTATTTTCGTCATCGGATAGGTTAATGACTGGAACACCATCTGAAGATTCTGATTCGGAGTCGCTGAATGTGATAATAAGTTTTGAGCCCGACATCTATCACACCACAACTAACTCATTAGTACTACATAATATTTACATATAAATTTTAACCAACAGTGATAAGCAATGGTTTTTGAAATCAGACCCGGTCAAAGTCCAGACTTACTAATGTATCCTAACGACTTATCAGTTAGACACACTAATGCAAACATGGTTCGCTAAGACCACCGCTCTGATACCACATGTCATAACCCGTCCTTAACCCTAAGAACGAGTTAGATAACGTATGATTTCATTGCGAGGTATTGACCTCTATATGAGACATTTTTAAAAGAAAACTGCATATATTTTACATTACAAACCACAAATCTTATTTTTGATACAAGCTTTAGACGATAGAAAGATGATTATCGTTTAGCGATAATCTTCGACTTACAAACTTTACAAATAATGATAACAACACGATTTCTAGTATATTTTACAACACAAATCCTCGGGTATGCAGTTTTATTTTTGACACAAATATGCGTACGCAAGATCCTGCTCAAATTCAACATAATGCAGCGGAAACTTCTAATTATCACCTGAGAATAAACATGTTTAAAACGTCAACATAAAGTTGGTGAGATATAGGTTTAGTGCCGGCAGCAATATATATATAGACCACAAGATTTCATATATAAACAGTTTAATAAAAATATTCTAAGTGGTTGAGCACTTGGTAACCATACTTAACATTTAATCACGTCGCATATTCCCTTTATTATGAAATCTTACTACACCGTACCAAGTGTAGTCACGAAACGAAGTACTGTGCAACCGTTGAATACTGGTCGTCCAGTCCGGTTGGGGTTGTCAGGCCCGATAGATCTATCAACAGGATTCGCGTTT
This sequence comes from Rutidosis leptorrhynchoides, assembly GCF_046630445.1. NCBI lineage: Eukaryota > Viridiplantae > Streptophyta > Magnoliopsida > Asterales > Asteraceae > Rutidosis > Rutidosis leptorrhynchoides. Next base: position 200,854,008 of record NC_092338.1, read on the forward strand.
ACAATACCGCTGTAAATATTAGTTACCAAGCTACAGGGAAGTATGCCAGTGGTACAACTCAACGTAGAATATATTTTTCAGTTACTTGTGTCCATAACGTAAAACATAAAATACATGTATTCTCATCCCGAAATATTTAGAGTTTAAAAGTGGGACTATATACTCACTTTCGTCTTGAAGATATGTAATTTCGACTTGGTCTCCGATTGATATCACGAACCTATCCATATATAGTTTATCAATATATTTCTATTTTAAACAATCGTCACATATATATACTTTTTATACTTTTAATAGTTTTAATAATTTCTTAGTCCGTAGTTAGCAGTCCGATGTTAGTAATTCAATTTTAATGGTTCATTTTTAGGTGTTTAATAAACCCCCAATGAAATAAATAAAAACCCCCATCGTATATGTATTGGTCGAGATTAATCTTGACCCATGGTACCGGTGTTGTCAAATGACGTGTTGCGTACATAAAGTACCGGTGTTGTCAAATGACGTGTTGCGTACAATCATGGGATCTTATGATTAATCTTCTCGTATTGTTTACGGGTGATCCTGAACCATATAAAATTAAATTATGAGTACATATATATAAAATATTATGTTATTTTAAAAATATGTGATTTATTTAATTTTCTCCAATTATTTTCGTAGCCAAACTAGTCTTAGATATCCGATCTCGTTTTGGTCATAGTTTCTTCGTTACAACTCCGTTTTCGTTGATTCAACTTGCCACTTCCTTGGATCGAGTCCCTATTTAAGACTATGAACTGTAAATACCTTAGTTTGTATTCGAAATTACAGGTCATAGGTCAAACTTTAGTGAAACTTATGAAGTTAATCATTTTCCATCATGTAAACAACCTTAAATGATTATTTTTCTAAAAATACTTATACTTTGAGTTAAATCATGAAATTTTTATGTGTTATCATATTCATAGTAAAAATCATTTTTCCAGAAAATAAACCTCCAATTCAAAGTTTAAGATGGTTTTTAATTATCCAACCCAAAACAGCCCCCGGTTGCACTCCGACGTCATAAAAACAGTTTTTAAGGTGTTCTTTGAAAAACCAAGTTATACCTTGTTAAATTAGCATATTTTTAAGTTATATTACAGGTCTTGAAGTATTTTAAAAGTTAAGTTAGAAGGATCTATTTAGTTTGCGAACAAGTTTGAAATCATTCAAACTATGTTCTAGTTTATAAACTCTTATAGCTATAAATATATGAATTGAAAAAGAGTTGAAGTAGAGTTTTTACCTCAAGTTTAAAATGTAAAGTTGCTGGAAAGAAGTAGTAAAATAAAAGTTGAGAGAGTTCTTGCAAGTGTGTGTGAAAATTGGAAGTAAAATTTGGAAAATGAATGTGTAAAAATGAGTTAGAAATGGTGCTTATTTATAGGCTTGAAAATTTGGTTTTTAGTGAAAATATCTAAGATAAGTTAAAATTTATTATGTCATGAATGACATATTATTCCAATAATTGAAGATTTCTATTGGTATATACCAATAGTAAATACTTCTAGAAGCTGTGTATAGTACCCTAGATATACGTATAGGATTATTGAGGAAACGGAACGAGAATTCAAATATAACTATCTTTTGTAAATATACTTATATTGTTTTATGTATAAAAGCCCTTTAAAAATGATTAAATACATTACTTATACGATATATGTATAAACATTATAAATCATCAGTATTTATGTCAAATAACGTTACGTATGGTTATTGTTTTGAAAACTTAAGTTAGTAGTTTCAAAATATACTTATGACTTTTTGTTATTAATACAAAATGAGATATTAAAACATCCTTAGATCATGTTAAATATGTATGTATAATTATCATATATTGTATAGTTTGTGATATCATCGGTCAAACTAGACGGTCAAACGTTGTGTAAAACTCTTTTCAAAAACATAAATCTTAACAATTTGGATTACTTATCATGTTGGTAAGGTTTAATTTATATAAATATTAATCTTATAAGTATAGAACGATCGAAAAAGTGCGGGTCATTACAAGGTGACCTAATGAATTCTAGGTGAATTCCTAGGATTTTACGTTCAATGGTAATGAACGCATTGAAAATGGGTTTTTAGAAAACAAATCGGTTTGAAATTTTGATCAAAATATTTTCTCGTTCAAGCTCGAGTTTAGATATCATTGAATTCCATGAGTTTTTTATTCTCAATCTTTAAGGTCAATCTCTAGGATTGAGTAATATCAGTCTTAAAAGCTGATTTTTGATCTTTAAGGAGATTATCCTTTCTGGGGATCTGATTCATTAGTCTTATCCAGCTAATTTGCACGGCGTCCTCCCCATTTTACGAGACAGATCCTCTCATGGTTAGGATAAGTGTGACCACTTGGCGACCCTGTTTTATGCTGAGGTCCGTGGATTTCCTGCTGATTTTAGAGATGACTTTTCTAGGTTTTTCGTCAACCTACAACTGGTCTGGACAACAACTTCATGACCTAAATCAAGAAGCGCGTTTCTCTTTCGGAAGACTTTACTTCCTTTTAATGATGGAATTAATTCATCGTGTAGATCCATCTCTTCTTTTCTTTCATCGGGTAAAATAGTTAATTATCGTCCAAAACAAAAGTATTTTCAATTTTTTTTACAAAAATATGTGATATATATTTTGAATAACTTGGTAAAAATTTCCCACACTTGGCTTTTATTTTCCTTTCTTTGCCTTTTTATTTTCCTCTATTCCATTTTAAATGAATTTTAACATTTTGGTTTGTTTCTCAATTTATGTCCTTTCCAAGGTAACAATAATTTCGGTGTTAACACCTAGTTTTATCGTTCATAAATATGTATAAACATGATTTTGAGTTCATTTAATTGAAAATTTTGAAAAATTTTACTAGAATTGGGTAGTCAGTATATAAGACTAGGGCTGTTCTTTATTATCAGAGAGCACTAGATTCTAATACAACTACTGCGTTACTAGTATTTTTAATGGTAACCAAGTGTTTAAATAAAATTTTTTTAAAAATCCTAAAGAATCTAACCCCTTCCCACACTTAAGATCTTGCAATGCCCTCATTTTCAAGAAATCAGTAACAATTTAAATTATTGAGAGTGATTAGCGTAGAAAAATGATTAAATTTTATCAAAGTTTCCAAACATATCGTTGTTTGTGTTGAATGATAAATGGTGCACATCATTTGTTCATTCCGTCTTGTTGTTATTTCACATATATTTTGCATCTTGTCGTCAAAATTAGTTGCTTTTGCTGAACTTAATGCCAGTCTTTGAAAATGCGTTGTTTTACCCTGTTGTGTACATAAGATAAACTGCAAACATATATACATATTTTTGAAGTTTGGTATATTACCCCACATTCAAAAATTATTAAAATCTAATAATAAAAGTTAGAAAATTATAAAAACTATTACAATATCAACATAAGTGTTAAATGTAGTAACATTACAAAAATATAATAAATAAAACTAAATAAACTAGGGTTGATACTGATACCAGTAGGGGTTCCATGCATAACCGTATGTGTTATAAAATGCTTCAGCTGGGTTATAAGTAGGATACGGTGGTTTGATTTCTATAGACCAGGGAGGAAATATGAGCTTTGGAGTAGGAATATAGTTTCTACCTATATGTTGGCAATGAGCTATGATGTGGTTTTGATGAACTTGCCAATCTTCAAATGCTCGATGTCTAGCATTTTCATATTCTTGTGAAGCTATAAACCTTTGCATTTCTGTCATTTCATTTTCCCCTTCTACATTACCTGGCTGTTGATTTCTTTCAACCTGTGGATGTCTTCCATTATATGCTACTGCGGCGTTATTTCGCCTCTTCAAAACCTTAGCACCATGATATATATTTAAACCAATTGTATCGTGGGGTTCTGATTCTTCGATTAATAATCCCCCCGACTTATATCCACATCGAGATACTCAGCAATTAATGTAATAAATATACCACCTCCTATTATAATGTGCGGTCTCATCCCCCTAACCATAGCTGATAAATAATAACCCACACAATAAGGTATACTTACGGTGCTTTGTGGGTCTCGAATACACATGTGGTAAAATAAATCTTGCTCATTTACCTTTTCCTTATTTTTACCTCGCTGTGTAATCGAGTTCGCTAGAAACCTATGGATTACTCTTAATTCAGCTCTATCAATATCAAGATAAGAGTAATTTCCCCCTTTAAATCGGTGATGGCTAGTCATTTGACTCCATACACCATGCGTATCAAAATTTTCATCAATCTTCCTACCATTTAATATCAACCCTTGACAATCGGCAGATGCTAGCTCCTCAGGCATATATATACGTAAGGCCTGAGCCATGTCTAGTAGAGACATGTGGCGCATCGAACCTCCTAACAAAAATCTAATAAAAGTTCGATCGGTTAAAGTAGCTACCCGATCATTTATTTCTATACTACACTATAATTCTTCACACCTTACTTTATATACTGGTCTACGCTTGTTGAATAATCGTACCCAATCGTTAAAAGTAGAATTACCATACCTCTGTGTAAGTAATTCTCTAATCCGTTCGCCCAATCCTACAGCTTCTAACGGTTCCCATTCTATTACCCTAGGTACTTCAACAGCTTTAGAATGAAGAGTGTGCAAGCCCCTTTGGTATTTTGGATAATCTATCCAACGTCTGTCTAATCTCAAGTTCGGGGGTAAATCTTCCACGTGCATATCTGAAAATGTCATAACTGGATGAGGTATATCTTGTTTGTAATAGTTATCAACATCCTGTTGTTCCGCATTCTCAGGAGGAGCAATGCGAGCTTGGGATGAAGATTCACCCCTTTCAGTCTGCAAAACACATCAAACACAATTTTTGTACATCCAAATATGCATTAGTGTCAGCAAAATCATCAATCAAAATAATTACAATGACATGTTCAATTTATATCAAACTTATGCTCATTTTCATATTTTTATCAAATCTACACTTTTTCAAATAAGCATATACGAAAATATTCGCCAAGTTCATAAGCATTCAACTCAAATAACATGTCAAAATAATCATTATTAGCAATTAAACAAGTTTCAAATGGCATTATCTCTCAAAAATCAAGTTCATGAATTTTAGACTTGAAAAAGTCCACTTTAATTCTCAAAAATCATGTTTAGGCTCAAAGTTTGGATCATTTAACTACCTAAACATGTTACACTACTTAATTTAGCAATAATTCATGACAAAAATCGATCATAACCTGTTTATATCAAAAAGCCCCAAATTGCTCAAGAACACAAACCCTAGATTACTCAAAATTTGAAGTTTAAGGCTTCTAATCATGTTAAATAGCATCAATCTAGGTTATATAAGCATAATACACAAACAATTTAAGCATAATTACACTAAAAAGCATCAAAATCGAATTGGGTATAAATTTGTTTAAGAACACTAATTTTCGAATTAAATGGGTGTTTTGATGAAGAAATTACCGTTTTACTTGAGTAATTCCTTGATAGCATCCTTCTCAACATGATTTTGTGAAAGATTTGATGAAAAATGGTGAAAAAATTCTGGTTTGTGTGTGTTTTTGGGAGTGTTTTCACAGTTTTTGTGGGTGTTGTTATGTTGGGGACTGGTCTATTCCTGCGTTTGTTTTTTTCTGTAATTTACAAACTCCGCGAGTTGCGGTATTTTCCTTTTACAAACTCCGCGACTCGCGGAGTCTTTTTTTTTTTTTTTTTTATAAAAACCTTAACTTATAAAACAATTAATTAATTAATTTTAAAATTTTGTTTCCCTTGTTATTTAGGACGAGGTCGTTTCGGAACGATGTCCTAGTCCGTCCCTCGACAAAATTTTAAAATTTGTCAATTTAAAGCGCGGTTTTAAAAGCAAAGATTTTTTTGAGTTTTTTTAATGTTTTTGGCATACTTTAATTCAATAAGATTAAAAATAATGATAATAAAAGTTCTCGTCCCTCCCTTGGGTAAAGCAATTTTGGTTCAACGACCTAGTCTTCAACTTACGACGAATTTTTAAAAATCATATTTTTAACTTAGCAAAATAAAGTAAATTTTTGTTTTTAAATTCACACCAAACTTAAATTAAAAATACATAAAATTAAAAATTCACACCAACCTTATATTATATTTTTGTTTTTATACATACAAACTTATATTAAAAATATTATTTTTTCAAATATTTACAATTTTAAATATATTGATTTTACAAAGTTCAAAATATTAATTTAATTTTTAAATATTAATTTTAAAAACATGGTAAAAATAAAATTAAAAATCTTTTTTTGCTTTTTATCCCACTTTTATCAATCAAATATTATCAAAAACATACGCCCCTCTTTTCGGTAAAGTAATTTCAGTTCCATGACCTAATTTAACTCATGACGAATTTTTGAAATATTTTGGGTTGATTGATTAAAGATATTTATACCTTAAGAATAAACGTTAAATTTCGCAGTGATGTAATAAATTTTTGTATGATATCAATAATTTCGGTCGCAAGACCTAATTTTATTGAATACCAATTTAATACTTTATAGCGAACAAATTAGCGTTTATTATCAAAAGGTTAAAAATAAAAATAAAAATAAAAACTGTACAAACTTACCTGTGAAATAGATTTCTTAGTGATATGCTCTAGCCCACTCATAAGATAGTCGGACTAATTGATTTTCCATGGCTACATAGGCGTAACCTCGAGCATTTAATGTTTTTTCTTCTAAACATATGAACAGTCCCTCTCTGCATAAAGTAACAAATTCGGTGTTTGAATAGGTTTGATTATTTGAACATTTACCTTCGTGTGACCATTTTCCGCATTTGTGACATTTTTCAAGGTGTCGTGCTCTTCTTTTCACTGCGGATTTTGATTTTCTTTTACCAAATTGTAACTTATTATCTTCGCATCTGGATTCTTTTCTTACTCCGTCCAATTTTTCTCTGATTACTGATACCAGTTCACTCGAAAGTGTGTCATTATTAGTTTAGTAATCAAAGTGTGTAGCATTAGACCATGGTTCAGTTCACAGGAAGTCTTCATTTCGTAAAAACCTAAAAAAAATAAAAATTCAGAATGGGGGGAGAAGACTAGTTCTTTAGGGTCCGCTAGGGAAAGACCATTCGGGTTCCATTTTCGAGAACTACACGAAAACAGAAAATCTAACTCTAACAGAAATACATATTATCCTTTAAAGACTTGATTCTCCCCACACTTAGTTAGCTGTGGTATCGAAATTGTGATTAACTTCGTTGTCAACTTCCATTGGACTATCTATGTAATATTTAACTCTGTGACCATTAACCTTAAATTCAATCCCATTTGAATTTATTAATTCTACTGTTCTGTATGGGAAAACTCTTTTGACTATGAATGGTCCAGACCATCTTGATTTCAATTTTCCAGGAAATAGTTTGAATCGTGAATTGAAAAGAAGAACTCTGTCTCCTTCTTTAAATTCTTTTGAACTTCTGATTCTTTTATCATGCCATTTCTTCGTTCTTTCCTTATAGATTAACGAATTTTCGTATGATTCATGTCTTAATTCTTCTAATTCGTTTAATTGACTTAGTCGTAGACGTCCAGCTTCATGTAAATCAAGATTACATGTCTTTAAAGCCCAAAATGCTTTGTGTTCAATTTCTACTGGAAGATGACATGCTTTTCCGTAAATGAGTCTAAAAGGTGTGGTTCCAATTGGAGTTTTGTAGGCTGTTCTAAAAGCCAAGAGTGCATCCTCCAACTTAATGGACCATTCCTTCGGATTTGATCCTACGGTTTTTTCTAGAATATATTTTAAAGCTCGGTTGGTATTTTCAACTTGTCCACTTGTTTGTGGATGATAAGCGGTGGAGATTTTATGAGTTACTCCATATCTTTTAAGAACTTTCTCAAGTTGATTATTACAGAAATGAGTACCTCGATCACTTAATAAAGCTTTCGGTGTTCCAAACCTTGCAAAAAGACATTTTAAAAAGTTGACTACAACTCGTGCATCGTTAATTGGGAGAGCTTGTGTTTCCGCCCATTTAGATACATAATCAATGGCTACGAGAATGTAGAGATTATTATGAGATTTCGGAAATGGACCCATAAAGTCAATACCCCAAATGTCAAATACTTCACATACTTGAATGACATTTTGTGACATTTCATCACGTTGACTTATTTTTCCGGCCCTTTGACATGCATCACAGGATTTGCAAAGAAGGTGTGCGTCTTTGTAAATTGTAGGCCAATAGAATCCAGCATCATAAACTTTTCTTGCTGTTAGTTGAGGCCCATAATGCCCTCCTGTTGGTCCTGTGTGACAATGGTTTAAGATTTTACTAGCTTCATCTCCGAATACACATCGGCGTATTATTCCATCGGGACAACTTTTAAACAAATGTGGATTTTCTCAGAAATAGTGTTTTATACCACTAAAGAATTTCTTTCGTTTTTGGTACGACAATCCTTTTTCAAGGAATCCACATACTAAGTAGTTTGCATAGTCTGCAAACCATGAAATTTCATTATGATCTATCTTCAATAGATATTCATCAGGAAAGTTGTCTTGTATGGCCGATTCATTTAGAACTTCTAATTCAGGATTTTCAAGACGAGAAAGATGATCAGCGGCGAGATTTTCTGCTCCTCTTTTATCTCGGATTTCAATATCGAACTCTTGTAAGAGTAAGATCCAACGGATTAATCTTGGTTTAGCATCTTGTTTCGAAAATAGGTATCTAAGAGCAGAATGGTCGGTATAGACCACCGTTTTAGCTAGAACGAGATATGAACGAAATTTGTCAAAAGCAAAGACAATAGCAAGGAGTTCTTTTTCAGCAGTTGTATAATTTGTTTGTGCTCCTTGTAACGTCTTACTAGCATAATATATAGGTTGAAATCGTTTTTCAATCCTTTGTCCTAAAGCGGCTCCCATTGCAAAATCACTTGCATCACACATTGGTTCAAACGGTAGATTCCAATTTAGAGTTATCATGATCGGTGCATTAGTGAGTTTCTCTTTAAGAATATTAAAAGATTTGATGCATTCATCTGAAAAGATGAATGGAGCATCCTTTTCTAGGAGTTTATTCATAGGAGTGGCAATTTTAGAAAAATCTTTTATGAAATGTCGGTAAAAACCGGCATGCCCTAGAAAACTCCTAACTCCTCTAACATTGGTGGGATGTGAAAGTTTAGTAATTACATCTACTTTAGCTCTATCCACTTCAATTCCTTCCTTTGAGATTTTATGAACCAGAACGATGCCTTCTTTAACCATGAAATGGCATTTCTCCCAATTAAGTACTAGATTTGATTGTTCGCATCTAATCAGCATTCGTTCAAGATTAGCTAGACATGTTTCAAAAGTATCACCGAAGACTGAAAAGTCATCCATGAAAACTTCCATGCATTCTTCTATCATGTCGTGAAAAATCGCCATCATGCACCTTTGAAAGGTTGCAAGGGCGTTGCAAAGTCCAAATGACATGCGTTTGGAAGCAAAAGTACCATAAGGGCACGTGAATGTGGTTTTTTCTTGGTCCTCGGGTGCTATTGGAATTTGAAAATATCCGGAAAAACCATCAAGAAAACAATAGTAACTGTTTCCGGCTAATCTTTCCAACATTTGATCAATAAAAGGTAAGGGAAAGTGATCTTTTCTGGTGGCGTCATTTAATTTTCTATAATCAATACACACACGCCATCCTGTTACAGTCCTAGTAGGAATAAACTCATTTTTCTCATTTGTAATGACAGTCATGCCACCCTTCTTAGGCACGCATTGAACTGGGCTTACCCATGGACTATCAGAAATTGGATAAATTAAACCTGCATCAAGCAGTTTAATAATTTCTTTTTTAACAACATCTTGCATATTAGGATTTAGTCTTCGTTGGCGTTGCACATACGTTTTATGACCTTCTTCCATAAGGATTTTATGTGTGCAATACGAAGGACTTATTCCTTTAATATCATGAATTTTCCATGCAATGGCTGGTTTATGAGCTTTCAACACAGAAATGAGTTATGATTTCTCATTTTCAGTAAGAGAAGACGATATTATTACAGGTAATTCAGATTCACCATGTAAATAAGCGTATTCCAAATGATTTGGAAGTGGCTTTAACTCTAATGTCGGTGGTTCTTCTATCGATGATTTATATCGATATCTGTCTTCTTCTTTTAGCATTTGAATTTCTTCTGTTGTTGGTTCATATCCATTAGCCATAAGTGTAGCTAACATTTCAGTTTCATCAATTGGTTCAGTTCCTTCTCCTAAAGAACATTCTCCTGTTCCTTATAATTCTAGAAATTCTTCTAACAATTCTGCATGTGATTCTATAGTTTGAATATAATAGCATGTATTATTTGCAGATTGCGGTTGTTGCATAGCTTTATCAACTGAAAAGGTAACACTCTCGTCCTCTATACTTAGGGTCAGTTTCTTACCAAACACGTCTATCATTGCTTTAGTCGTGTTTAAGAATGGTCTTCCTAATATGAGAGGAACTTGAGAATCTTCTTCCATGTCCAGAACAACAAAATCTACTGGAAATACTAAAGTACCAACTTTAACTAGCATGTTCTCCATTATCCTTCTAGGATATTTTATTGATCGATCAGCTAGTTGTATGCTTATTCTTGTTGGTTTCAATTCTCCAAGGTCTAGTTTAGTGTATAGTGAATACGACATTAGATTTATACTAGCACCTAAGTCTGCCAATGCTTCTATTGAACTAAGACTACCCAGAAAACATGGAATTCTAAAACTTCCTGGATCAGATAATTTTTCTGGTATCTTATTCAACAGCACTGCTGAATAATTAGCATTCATAGTAACAGCCGAGAGTTCTTCCATTTTATTTCTATTTGTGATCAGATCTTTCAAGAATTTAGCATATCTAGGCATTCCTGAAATCACATCAATGAAAGGAAGATTGACATTTATTTGTTTAAACATATCCAAGAATTTGGATTGCTCTGCTTCAAGTTTCTCTTTTTTCATTTTACTCGGGTAAGGAAGTGGTGGTTGGTATGGTTTAACATAAGGTTTAGCCTTAACTGTGTTATCTTCATTAACCTTTTCAACTACCGGTTCTTTTTCCTTATCTTGTTCAGGTTGTGGTTCTTGTGGAGTAGGAATAGCTTCATCAGAAGTTACAGGTATTTCAGGTGGTTTAAGTGTAATACCACTTCTTGTGGTAATGGCTTTAGCTGTTTCATTCCGGGGGTTAGCATTTGTATCACTAGGTAAACTTCCCGATTTTCTTTCACCTATTAACCTTGCTAGGTTACTTACTTCTTGTTCCAAATTTTGAATAGAAGCTTGTTGATTTCTAAATGCTTGAGCATTTTGTTCATTAGTTTGTTTTTGAGATGTGAAAAACTGTGTTTGAGATTCAACTAGCTTCGTCATCATATCTTCTAAATTTGGCTTTTTATCATCGGTTTGTGGTGGTTTGTTTTGAAAATTAGATCTTTGCTGGTTGTAAGTATTGTTGGATACTTGTTGATTACTAGGACCTTGTTGGTTGTTGTATGGAATATTTTAGTTATAATTCTGGTTTTGATTGTAAATTGGTCTTGGCGGTTGATAATTATTTCCAGGCCTTTGGTTTAGATATGAAACATTCTCTCTTTGTTCCATTGTTAGTTCAATACTGAGACAATCTTTTGTCAAATGTGGTCCTCCACACTGCTCACAACTAATTCGTATTGAGTGTATATCTTTAGTCATCTTTTCCATTCGTCTCTCGACAACATCTATCTTTGCGGAAATGGAATCTAAGTCATGGCTAGAATCGGCTCTAGCTGCTTTAGATGATCTAACGATATCTTTTTCTTGGTGCCACTCATGTGAGTGGGAAGCAGTGTTATCAATAATTTTGTAAGCATCAATTTCTGTTTTCTTCATAATAGAACCACCAGCTGCTATATCTATGTCTTTTCTTGTAGTGATGTCGCATCCTTGGTAGAATATTTGTACTATTTGACAGGTGTCTAAACCATGTTGCGGACATCCTCTAAATAACTTTCTAAATCTTTTCCATGCCTCATATAGAGTTTTGTTCGGTTTCTGTGTGAACGTAACAATTTCTCCTTGAAGTCTTACGGCTTTAGATGCCGGAAAGAATTGTTTAAGAAATTTTTCAACTAAAACGTCCCATGTATCGATCGCCCCTTCAGGTAACGATTCCAACCAATCTTTGGCTTCTCCCTTTAAAGTCCAGGGAAATAACATGAGATATATCTGTTCATCCTCAACTTCTCTTATTTTAAATAAAGTGCAGATTCTATTAAAGGTACGAAGATGTTCATTTGGATCTTCCTTCGGCGCACCACTAAATTGGCATTGATTAGTCACCATATGTAGAATTTTTCCTTTGATTTCATAATCTGGCGCATTAATGTCTGGATGAGTAATTGCGTGACCTTGGCCAGTGCGTTTAGCTCGCATTTGGTCTTCCATACTTAAAGGTTCCAGATTCTCCATAATTGAATTTGTTGAATCTGAATCACTAGAGGATTCTGATTTAATGGTTCGTTCCTCAACAATCTCTGTTTGAATGATTGGTGGTTCCGGAGGAAAAATTAATGGTTCAGGATCTATGAATTGTCCCTGAATATTCTCCGGATTCTCAATTGTGATGTCGGGTTCAAAAAATGGATTATCGGAAATTTGAATTGGAGTACTTGGTCGACTGGATAACGATTCTAAAGAAAAATCAACGGCGACAATATTTGCTAGATGTCTTGATCTGGTTACAGGTGGTGAACGTACAAAAGGTGGTGAACGTCTTGCTCGGTGCATTCACTGAATATCCTATTAGTTTTTAAAAGGAAAGAAAAAATTATATAAGTTATCCAATTAATAGACTTTTTTGATTTTGCCCACGTTTCGAATAGCCAAAAGATGCAGCAGAGGGGCAGGATTCGTTTGGTCTCAATATAATTGAGTACTGTTTGGCTCCAATAACCAGGTCCATGTACAAATCCAACTATTACTACGAACCAGAAAATTTTGATGTCTATCAATTTAACCACTTAAAATAAATTTTCGTAATTTTAAGAAGTTTTAGATAAGAAATAGAGAAACTTCTAAGTCCTAAAAACTAGAATGGCGAGAAATAAGAAAGAAAAAGAGCGCGTCGAAATAGGTCGAAAAAGAAAAGGGTTGAAAAATAAAAGGCGTCGAAAAATAAGAAAGAAAAAGAGTGACTTATAAAACTTAAAAACACTCGACTAACCCAACCTTATTACTATCACTAACTTAAAATTAAAATTACAAATTGAGATTACTAATTGGAGTGATAATTGATACATAGGTAAAAGGCGTTGAAAAATAAAAATAAGAAAGTAGCACGTTAAAACTTAAAAAAGAACTAAAAACTAAGAATTAAAAGTTGCGTCTAAAAATATTAAAGCTTACAAGTAAAACTATATCCCAAATGGCAATATCTTAAAAAGGATACTAAAACTTAGATAGGCGTCGCAAAATTCTAAAGCACCTAAATCTTAGTCTAAAGATAAAGCACTTAAGGGATTTTACGGCAAAACCTAAAAATCTAGAAGTAAAAAATAAGTTACGGCAAAATACTAGAACTTAAAACAAAAAATGAGCGAAAAATACAAAAATTACGCTAAAAACGAATAAAAAGGGACAAAATATAAAAATAAACTAAAAGTTGTAAAAAGTACAATTTTTATAAAAATATTATTTTTATATTATTTATTTTATAAAACTATTAATTTTATAAACTAATTAAACTTAAAATACAAATTAAATAAATAAAACTAAATTAATTAATTATTTAAAATACTAACCCTTATTAGGGTTTTAATTAAATAATAATAATAATAATAATAATAATAATAATAATAATTACACCGTAATAAATGCAGAATAGGGTTTCTGTTCGTGTCAGGGTGGCTCCGCGAGTTGCGGTTCCACGTACCAGAAAAACTCCGCGAGTCGAGGGGTTTGAAAATTCAAATGAGGTGCAGGTATAAATTCGATAGTTTCAGTTTTTTTTTATATATTTTTTTCTTTTCTGTTTTTAATTTAATTAAAATATTTATATAAATTAAATAAAAGTTATATTTTAAAAACTAAAATAGAAATAAAATACTTTATAATTTTAAAAATCTTAAAAATAAATTTATATATTTATTTTTTTATTCGGTTTTTAATTTTTTATAAATTTTTTTAATATTTAAAAAGTATATATTTTACAAAAACTAATTAAAACTTAATATTTTTTTTTTTATGTGTGACGTTTCGCTTCGGCGTTCCCCGGCAGCTGCGCCAAAAATGCTTGATGTTATGCGAGGTGTATATGAAATAGCTTTATTTTTACAACGAAATACTATTAAATATGATACAATTTTACACAAGATATTTATTTATTTATAGAATGGATATACCTAAACCTTGCTACAACACTTATAGGCAGTGTACCTAATCGTACAGTATTGTAGTTTTTAGTAAGTCCGGTTCGTTCCACAGGGAAAATCTTTTAAACAAAGCTTAACGCTATATTAGTTTTAATTTATAAAAATACAAATATATATAAGTAATATTATTACTATAAAAAGGGGGGTTTTACCGTTTAATGACCGGTTTGTCGATTTTTAAAATTTTAGTCGCAGTTAAAACCTATTGTAAAATATTAAAAATAAATATAAGACTTAATTTAAAGCGTAAAGTAAATAACGATAATGAAATTGCGATAAATAAAAGTGCGATAAAATAAAATTGCGATAATTAAAAAGTACGATAATTAAAAGTGCAATTAAATACAATGACAATAAATAAAAGTACGATAATTAGAAGTGCAATTAAATATAAAATAAAGAAAATTAAATATGAAATAAAATAATTATGCTTATTTAAACTTCCGTAATCATGATGTTTGACGTGTTGATTTTAGTTTTATGCCCATGTGTTAATTGTCCTTTGTCCTGGATTATTTAATATGTCCGTCTGGTTTTTGTCCATAACAGTCCATCAGTCATAAATATAAAGTGCGAGTATCCTCGTCAAATTATCCTTATACCCGAAGTCAAATATTCCAACTAATTGGGGACTTTAACTGTAACAAGGTTTTATTACTTTGTTTAATAATTACACCA
Organism: Rutidosis leptorrhynchoides; assembly: GCF_046630445.1. Classification (NCBI taxonomy): domain Eukaryota; kingdom Viridiplantae; phylum Streptophyta; class Magnoliopsida; order Asterales; family Asteraceae; genus Rutidosis; species Rutidosis leptorrhynchoides. Next base: position 200,869,123 of record NC_092338.1, read on the forward strand.
GGATATCGACTGCGTGTAACCCAACGTTTTAATACTTTGTTATCAATTATGCCAAGTGTCCTTGTACATAATTTCACCCCTGTTTTAATAATTCCATAGACTATTAATCCATTCCCATGTCCGGTTAAATGAACGATTATTCGTACATATAAATATCCCGCCCATCGTGTCCGATCGAGTGTATATGGTTATTTATAGGTACATCCAATTGTAAATCTTCATATTAAAATTAACAAACTATCTTTTAGTTAAACAAATATAAAGCCCATTAATAGCCCATAGTCTAATTTCCACAAGTGTCGTTCTTTTGTTCAAACCCCAATTATGGTACAAAGCCTAATTACCCAATTTTAGTAATTAGCCCAACATCATGATTACTTCGGCTTAAATAAGCATAATAATAACTTAGCTACGAGACATTAAATTAAAAAGGTTGAACATAACTTACAATGATTAAAAATAGCGTAGCGTTACACGGACAGAATTTCGACTTACACCCTTACAACATTCGCTAACATAACCTTATTATTATTAATTAAAATTAAAATTAAAATTAAAATTAAAATATAAATTTTATATATATATATATATATATATATATATATATATATATATATATATATATATATATATATATATATATATATATATATATTTACGTATATAGAGAGAGATGATATATGGATATATAAAACGTTCAGAATGCGTTGCCTTTTATAGGCATTTTCGAATTTGGCTGCTCCGCGAGTCGCGGCACTCTTGCTCTTCAAACTCCGCAAGTCGCGGAGTTCGTAAACCCAGCTCACACAAGTTTGGATCCTAGTCTGCTGACGGATTTTAATAATATAAATATAATATAAATATATAATTTATATAATTAATTATATATTATATTATATTTATATACATAATTAATTTGTAACTTTCGGTCCGTTTCGTCGAGCGTTGAGAGTTGACTTATGTCCCGGTTCCGGATTTTCGAACGTCCTTGCGTACAATTTAATATCTTGTACTTTGCGTTTTGAATCTTGTACTCTTGTAATTTCGAGACGTTTCTTATCAATAATTCGAACCTCTTTGATTGTATTTTGTAATTTTGAGCTTTTTGGTCGTTTGCGTCTTCAATTCGTCGAATCTGTCTTTTGTCTTCACCTTTTATTATTTAAACGAATATCACTTGTAAATAGAACAATTGCAACTAAAAGCTTGCCTTTCTTGAAGGATAATGCTATGAAATATATGTTCGTTTTTAGCATTATCATGAACAAAGAAGGTATTCAGGTGGATCCAGCAAAGATTGAAACTGTTGAAAAGTGGGAAACCCCGAAAACTCTGAAGCATATACGCCAATTCTTAGGACTAGCTGGTTACTACAGAAGGTTCATCCAAGATTTTTCCAGAATAGCAAAACCCTTGACTGCATTAACGCATAAAGGGAGGAAATTTGAATGGAAGGATGAACAAGAAAAGGCATTTCAATTGTTTATATATATTAAATGAAATTGTTATTTACATGATTAAATGTTTCCAACATGTTAAGCAATCAAACTTGTTAAGACTTGATTAAATTAAAGAGGTTTCATATAGACAATTGACCACCCAAGTTGACCGGTGATTCACGAACGTTAAAACTTTTAAAAACTATATGATGACATATATATGATTATATATATAGTTAACATGATATTATGATAAGTAAGTATCTCATTAAGTATTTTAACAATGTGTTATATACATAAAATTGAGTTTATTGAATTAAGAAACTCGAAACGATATATATAACGATTATCGTTATAACAACGTCTTACTACATACATATGAATCATATTAAGATATTGATACACTATGTTTAATCATGATAAATGATAAGTAAACATGTCATTAAGTGTATTAACAATGAACTACATATGTAAAAACAAGACTACTAACTTAATGATTTCGAAACGAGACATATATGTAACGATTATCGTTGTAACAACATTTAACTGTATATATATCATACTAAGATATATTAATATATCATAATATCATGATAATATAATAATTTAACATCTCTTTAGATATAATAAACAATGGGTTAACAACATTTAACAAGATCGTTAACCTAAAGGTTTCAAAACAACATTTACATGTAACGACTAACGATGACTTAACGACTCAGTTAAAATGTATATACATGTAGTGTTTTAATATGTATTCATACACTTTTGACAGACTTCAAGACACTTATCAAAATACTTCTACTTAACAAAAATGCTTACAATTACATCCTAGTTCAGTTTCATCAACAATTCTACTCGTATGCACCCGTATTCGTACTCGTACAATACACAGCTTTTAGATGTATGTACTATTGGTATTGATAATGCTAAAAATGAATATATATTTCATAGCATTATCCCTCAAGAAAGACAAGCTTTTGGTTGCAATTTTTCTATTTACAAGTGATATTCGTTTAAATAATAAAAGGTGAAGACAAAAGACAGATTCGACGAATTGAAGACGCAAACGACCAAAAAGCTAAAAAGTACAAAGCACAAATCACGAGGTTCAAATTATTGATGAGAAACGTCTAAAAGTTACAAGAGTACGAGCCGCAAAACGCAAAGTACAAGATATTAAATTATACGCAAGGACGTTCGAAAATCCGGAACCAGGACCTGAGCCAACTCTCAACGCGTTACGTAACGGACCGAAAATTACAAGTCAATGGAGTACAAGAATATAATATGAATATAATATAATATATAATTAATTATATATAATTAGTTATATTATATTATAAATATTATAAAAATCCAGCAGCCCACGTTTTGGAATCTTTGTGAGCTGAAAAAGCAGGCCATGCGATCGCATTGCCTGGCACGAGAGGTCCTATAAATTTCGCGTGTTTTGGCCGAATTTTTTACATAATTTTCAATCCTCTCTATCACTATCTGATATATATATATATATATATATATATATATATATATATATATATATATATATATATATATATATATATATATATATATATATATATATATTTATATTTTAATTTTAATTTAACATTTAAGATTAATAATAATAAGGGTATGTTAGCGAATATTGTAAGTGTGTAAGTCGAAATTCTGTCCGTGTAATGCTACGCTATTATTAATCATTGTAAGTTATGTTCAACCTTTTTAAATTAATGTCTCGTAGCTAAGTTATTATTATGCTTATTTAATGCCGAAGCAATCGTGATGTTGGGCTAAATATTAAGATTGGGCAATTGGGCTTTGGACCATAATTGGGGTTTGGATAAAAGAACGACACTTGTGGAAATTAGACTATGGGCTATTAATGGGCTTTATATTAACTAAATGATACCTCGTTAATTTAATATATAGACTTATAATTTGACGTATTTATATATAACCACATACGCTTGACTGGGTACGGTGGGCGGGATATCTATAAATACTAATAATTATTCATTTGACCGGACACGGGGATGGATTAATAATCAATAGACTTGTTGAAACAGGGGTGGATTACATTCAAGGGTAATTGGTGTAATTGTTAACAAAGTAGTAAAACCTTGGACTACATGCAGTCGATAACCTGGAGTATTCATTAAACAAAGTATTAAGACCTTGTTACAATTCGAATCCTAATTAGTTGGAATATTTGACTTCGGGTATAAGAATAATTTGACGAAGACTCTCGCACTTTATGTTTATGACTGATGGACTATTATGGACAAAACCGTATGGACATATTGAATAATCCAGGATAAAGGACAATTAACCCATGGTAATAAATTAAAATCAACACGTCGAACATCATGATTACGGAAGTTTAAATAAGCATAATTCTTTTATTTCATATTTCATAGCACTTTTATTTACTGTCATTTATTTATTGCACTTTTAATTATCGTACTTTTTAATTATCGCAATTTTATTTATTGTAATTTTATTTATCGCACTTTAATTATTGTCATTTACTTTACGCTTTAAATTAAGTTATTTTTATTTTTAATATTTTACATTAGGTTTTAACTGCGACTAAAGTTTTAAAATTGACAAACCGGTCATTAAACGGTAAAAACCCCCTTTTAAAATAATAATACTACTTATATATATATATATATATATATATATATATATATATATATATATATATATATATATATATATATGTATATATGTATATGTATATTTATATATTTATATATTTACAAATATAGTTTTAAAAATATAGCGTTAAACTTGGCTAGCTCCCTGTGGAACGAACCGGACTTACTAAAAACTACACTGATATCGATTAGGTACACTTCCTATAAGTGTTGTAGAAAGGTTTATGTATTTCCACTCTATAAATAAATAAATAACTTGTGTAAAATTGTATCGTATTTAATAGTATTTCCTAGTATAAATATAACTATTTTGTATACACCCCTACGCACATCAAGTATTTTTGGCGCCGCTGCCGGGGACTGTTTAAATGCCGGAAGCTGAAATGCCCCGTCCTAATCCATCTGGATGAAGTCTTCAACAGTTGGTCCCATTGCGAGGTTCTGACCTCTATATGCCATGAAAAACTCCATGTAATATGAGCAAATGCACAGCGGAAGATTTCTTTCATACCTGAGAATAAACATGCTTTCAAGTGTCAACCAAAAGGTTGGTGAGTTCATAGGTTTATCATAAAACAATAAAATTCATCATTTTGATAGACCACAAGATTTAAATGATGTATGGTACAAATGGGCCCGAATCCTATACCCACCTGTAATGTACATGCGATATCTTTTAAATACAGTACACCTTTCTCATGTACGAAATCATCTTAACAAATCTTTATAACCGTACACATATCTCGTGTACAAAATATCATACACATAACCTGTGTATAAAATAATTCTCTCGATATATAACATTCACTTCAATTGGTGGCAATTATCATATCCACATAATTCAATGGTGGCAATTATCATGTCCACATAATTCAATGGTGGCAATTATCATATCCACATAATTCAATGGTGGCAATTATCATGTCCACATAATTCAATAATAATCCGCAGAACTTCTGTCTGCATAATAATTCATTCGAGAAATGTTTTGCTTGTTTCTATCTCGTCAAACATTTATAAAAGCATTTCATGTATTCGCAGTTCAAAATATATTTCAAAAGAATTTAATAAAGCAGTTGTAAAAATAGCGCATGTATTCTCAGTCCCAAAAATATAAAGAGTAAAAGGGAGCAAATGAAACTCACCTAATGTATTTTGTAGTAAAAATACATATGACTATATTGAACAAGTGTAGGGTTGGCCTCGGATTCACGAACCTATATCATTTGTATATATATTAAAACATATTCTGGTAATCGAATAAATATATATACATTATTATTAGTGATATAATGTTTATTTTATTAACTTATATATTTCATTAATACTATATAAAAATATAACTTTTATTATGTTATATGTATCAAATATTTTATATGTATATATTTCATTTGTTTGTTAAAATTGTATTAATACTAAAATAATATTAGAAATGATAAAAATAATGATAATAGAATTAAAAATGATACTTTTAATATTAATGATAAAGATGATATATTTCATAAAAATGATACTTTTAATAAAAAAAAATGTTAATTTTAATAATAATGAATACTAATAATAATAACTTAAAAGAAATATTCTACTATTAATAATAATGATACTGATATTTATTTTAATAACTATAATGATAATAATACTAATAATAATAATACTAATACTTATGATAAAAATAATAATGATACAATAATAATAATAATAATAATAATAATAATAATAATAATAATAATAATAATAATAATAATAATAATAATAATAATAATAATAATAATAATAATAATAATAATAATAATAATAATAATGGTAATAGTAATACTACCTCAAAGGTGTAGCCCTTAAAGATATAATGCCCAAGCCCGGGTTTGAACCCGCGACCTCCTGATAACACAACAGGCCACTCCTCTATTTCTTATTTTTTGATAATGTCCATACTTAATTTTTGTTTAACCTATTAACTGTTCCTTCTTCTACTTCTTCTTTTTCCATAAAAAAAAATACTACAACTTAGGCTCGAACTTGAGACCTCCCATTTATCAACACAACACCCAAAGCTCCACTCTTTTGTTTCTGACTTAATTAGGATTTTAAATCCTTTAACTAGTTTCTGTCAGAATTATACCCCATGAATCGAACACAACCATCAAAGCACTTCATCACCAATAATTGCCTATTATCTAACCAACTTGGGTTTTGGCCCAATAAACAAATAACCAAGAATGTCCACTAATTCGTTTTAATCCATAACTTGTGTTATTTTATTTACTTTGTCGATGGACAAAGCAACGAACCAAAAAAATATGGTCATCTCCTTTCCAGCTCATTATCACCTTTAGTATTCATCTTCACCATCATTAATCCTTAATTTGCTCGATCATATAAAAAAATTTGCAATCGGTTTATAACATATCACCATGTGGCCGATGTAAAATAAATTGAGAGTGCAAGATTTTAATAAAGGTAGAAGGCCCTCATGTGTATGTTGTCCCACCCCCAATTATCAATCAAACTCACTCATCGTCCATTATAATGTATACTCGACACCATCATCAATATTCACCATGTATCATCATCTCTATCTATCATTACTTTATATAAAGAAATGCTAAATGTCACTTTATTTGACCCCCTTTATGGTCTGCCATCAATTCCCACATGCACAAGTATCCCAACTTTTTATTAAGTGTTTATAAAGAAGCTTTAAATAAACTAGGTGCAAGTAATACTCATCTCATCAAATTCCTTACTTTTTTTTTATTTGTAATATAAAAGAGCAATAGAGGTCGCGCCAAGAAAGGTCACTTAATCCCACTTGCTTAATGATAAACGCCATTTATTGGAATCCAATGTATATGTCTTTATCAATTTTTGTATCATCTTTCATCATCATTATAGATTATTATCATTATGTTTATTTAATTGTCCATACCATTAAAACGTCCAAGCACTAGAGACACCATAATAACATTGATGTCCCACGACCCATCACCTCATCCTTTTTAAATTCCTTCCAATAACTCACGTATTATTTTAAACAGAATCATAAGCGAGCAGGAATTTGTATCAGAAAAATAGCAGGCTGGTGGTGGTGAAAGGGCTGTTCGAACAGGAGTGCTGAAGGTAGAGAAAAATACAGCAGCAGTTAATTTAAAAGGGCGAGCAGGTGGGTTTCGAAGATTGTAGTTAAAAAGGATCAAGTAGCAGCTGTAAATGAGCAGTAATAGGGTTGTTCGGGTTGGTTATCAACACAGAAACACCGTAGATAGAAGCAGAAACAGAAACGTGGTGAATTGGTTGTTTTGCAAAGAAATAGAAACGCAGAATATACAGTAGCGATGGTGGCGTTTATGGTGGCTATTATGGTTGTTGTTTTACAGTTGAAAATGGTAGTAGGTGTGTAGCGACCCGACCAAATCATGTTTGACGGCGCCGACTGCTTAGGTCCCGTTACGTGGTCATAAGTCTTTAACATGACGTTTGACCAAAATATGTCGCATTCATTTCGTAAGTAAAAAGGATGTTTCAAGTTTACAAAAGTAGTTCAAAGACTAGTTACATTACAAAGTGTAACGTACGAATGAAACCTATGCGACACAATTTAAAAGTTGTCAAAAGACGCTCCAACTATGCATGTATACTCGACATCCAAGCAAGTATCAAAAAGAGTGCGGAAGCATGTATCAAGTAGCGTTCAAGGACCTGAGAAAACATATAGAAAACTGTCAACGAAAACGTTGGTGAAATCATAGGTGTTTTAGTAAACGTTGCATTTGAACCACAAGATTTAATATAATATGATTATCAAAATCATTTGTATTCCAAAGTTTTTATTTGTTTCGCGGGCACCCAATTATCAAACTTAACTATTTTGCACCCTTTGCGTAGTGTTAGAACATACACTAGACCCGAAAATATATTTCATCCGCTAACGGTAGCGAACCTTCCGAATGAGGCTCGTCAAGCCCATGTGATCACATAATATAAGTTCACGTTTACACCCTGCAAGTGTAACTAATGATAATTGATTTGAGGTTTTTTGTTCAAACCCGTACATGGAATGTTAGTTTTCGTACTTGTGTTCAAAGTGTAAAAGCATGATACGTATATGTTTCTCATCCCATAGTTTAAAGCATAAAAGTTGTTTGAAAGATGGGACTATGATCTCACCTTGAGTGCACGTATGAAAAGTACTTCACAAAGTAACGTGTGCAAAGGACAATGCTAGTCTTGACCTAAACAAATAGGTCGTATCAATAACGCTAAACACGATAGGTCAAAGATGTTCAATTAGTCCTATGGCTCGTTACGACTCGATTATGTAGCATGTGAATCAAATTGTCAAGTTTCATGCAAGATACTAGTATAGAAACAAGTTAGAAAGATTGCACAATCATTTGGTCAAGTTTGACAAAAAAAGTCAAACTTTGGTCGGTCAAAGTCAACGAAAAAGTCAACACGTTCGGTTCGGGTCCCGAACTATTTTTCTGAGGTTTTTAATCATGTATAAGCATGTTAGAACAAGTTATATGTGAATCGGAGGTCCGTATAATGGCAAACATTTTTCATAATTTGACCAAATTGGACAGCCCACTTTGGCGCGCCGTGCGGGCATATGGCGCACCGCGCCATTACCTGTGCAGAGAATTCTGGCAGTTTTTAAGTTTTATGCACGAACCTAACCTCAAACAATCACCATTTACGACCCGCAAACAACCAAAGCATGTATCTTATATCATCGGAAAGGTATTTTGTCAAGGAAAACAACTAAATACATTTCATCAATCACATTTACTTTTACAACAACCAAAATCACATTCAAAGCTCCTCATTAAATGCATTCAAGTTCATAAATGAAATTTGATGATTCGGCAACCAGTTTACATGAATGATATGCTATTTCGAAGGTGATCAAGCATACAATATATCCTAACACTTACAAATAACATTTCATGGCATTCGAAACATCAAAATCTCGTTTTAAGTCTATCAAACCCTAACCAAAATCCACAAAAATCAATATTCATGTTTTTGAAGTTTTCTTAATCAACCTACGCATCAAAACGAAGCTAGTGATACTAGTAACATAATTAAAACATGAACTTTAACAATTTAACAACATTAACTCATCCAAAATCAAAGATTAAGCAAACCCATTTTCAAATGTTCAAACTAGTGACTCAAAACAACAAATCGAGCAAACAAATCATATATTCATGTTATACACGAGCCATAGACACTAACTAACACCATTTCAAGTATATAAAACGAATTTAGAGAAATTTAGTGCTTTAGAAATGTTACCCAAATGAGATGAAATTGGTACCAAAATGTAGAGGATGAAGAGAGGATCACGAATATGTAATTTGTTTTGATGTTTGCTTCTTGATTCGGATTTAGATGATGATTTTGTGAAGATGAGTGTTTGAGTTCAAAAATGAATGAGAGAAAAGGAGGTAGAAGAAGAAGTGAAAAATGAATGGATGAGATGGTGGGAGGTGGTTGACTAGTTCACTAGTTGCCACTTTGGCCCAATGTCGGATTTGGTCCCTCGAGTTTGAAAAAGGGTGCGTGAATTAACCAAACGAATATTTTTAAAAACGCTCGAGTAAACGAGTGATGTTATAATTAAATAACGGGAATAGTATGAATGTTAGTCAATGGAAACTACGAATTTAAATAACGAAAGATATTATTTAAAAAAAATAGTGTTAAAAATAAATTTAACGGAAAAACGCGGGATGTTACAAGGTGTACGTCTTTATCAATCAACAAATGGTTTGAGTAGCAGGCACCTTTGAGCAATCAAATTAATAACAGAAAAATATTATAGCGGTGATCGATTTCATAATGAGGGTGGTTTGTGATTAGAAGGTGGTGGTTGTTGTAGGTTGTACTAGTAATTGGTGAATCAACGGAGGTTGTAGAGGTGGTGAAGTGGTCGTGGGTTGTTGAATATAGCGAGTATATGTTGGTGTCCAGTGGTAATGGTTTGGTAATGGTTACATCGAACAGTGTTTAAAACAAGTAGTAGGGTTTTGGTATTGTTCGAATATCAGAAGTAATAGGAAAGGTGTTTGATCGAAGGGGCGGAAAAAAAAATTAAATAAATAAATAAATGGTCACAGTAGTCGGGTTCATTGAAAAAAAAAAACAAGCGGATTTCGTTGTTGGCGTTTCATATAACAGATACCGTATAGTGTAGAAGCATAAGTTACTTACGTGGGTGTTGGGTTTCGAGGAGACGGGATTTAGCAGCAAGTATTAGTTCAAGTAAAGTGATGGTAGTTACTAGTGGTAGTGTATGGTGATTTATGATGATGATTAGGGTTGTAATAGAAACAGAAAATCTTGTATGTAACTTCAATGGTTTGTTGATTGTGGTACTTGATTAGAGATCGTGCAGCAAGAGTGAAGAAATAACAACATAGATGAATGATGGTGGTGTCTTCGTGGTTTTGGTGAAGAAGAAAAAGTGAGAGATAGATAGAGATATAGATATTTGATGGTTCACAGGTAAACAGAAAAATGAGAGGAATGAAGTGATCTCTAACGGAATTTGTTTGTATCCTTGATTGGATCCCACTTGTGACTAGATAAGAGACATGAATAGAATCAAACACTGTATGATCGGAAAGTGAAATTGATTCCATAATATAAACTTGTTTGTTGTATTATTTCTAATAACTAAATGTAATTATATTAAAAATAATAATTCTATTAATAATAAATGATAGTAATAAGAATAATTATTCATAACAATAATAATGTAAATAATAATTTTAAATAAACTAATAGATTTTCAATATTCATGTTAATAATGTAATAATAACAATAACAAATATACTAGTATTATGATAATAATAATAATAATAACAATAATAATAATAATAATAATAATAATAATAATAATAATAAGGAAAGTAATAAAACTAATAATAATATGTTTAGATGACAATGATCATAATAATAATTAAAATTATAGTTTTAGTCATTTTTATAATATATATATATATATATATATATATATATATATATATATATATATATATATATATATATATATATATATATATATATATATATATTACGTATTATTTACACACAATTGTTCGTGAATCGTCGGAAATAGTCAGAGGTTAACTGCATATGTGAAACAGTCCAAAACTTTTGAGACTCAGTTTAACAGACTTAGCTTAACGTGTCAAAATCATATAAAGATCAAGTTAAATTTGGTTGGAAATTTCCGGGTCGTCACAGAAGCGAAACGCTATATATATATAAAAAAAGTAAAAACTTAAACGGGCCGATCACTGTAGCAGCCCAACTTTCTGGCCTGGTTTTCGATCTCATGCGACCGCATGGAGAAATAACAAACACCTCATGCGATCGCATGAGGTGATTTAACTGGTCTGGTATCCTAGTCCGACCAGTTTAGGGTTAGTTTTAATTAATTATTATTATTAATTAAAACCTAATTAGGTTTAGTTTATTTTAATATTTAGTTTAGTTTTATTTAATTTGTAATATTTAGTTTAAATTAGTTTTATTAATTATAAAACTAATACTTTTATAAAATAAAAATATAAAAATAATATTATTATAAAAATTGTATTTTTATAATAAGTTTTATTTTTATATTTTGTATCTTTTTATTCGTAATTTGTATATTTTTCGTTCGTAATTAGTTTAAATATAGTATTTTGCCGTAGCTATTTTATATTTCTAGATTTTTAGGCTTTGCCGTAAAATCTCTTAAGTACTTTTTCTTTAGACTAAGATTTATATGCTTTAGAATTTTGCGACGCCGTTTTAAGATTTTAGTACTTTTTAAGTTATTGCCGTTTTGAATATAGTATTTCTTTTAAGCTTTAATACTTTTAGACGCAACTTTTAATATTTAGTTTTTAGTACTTTTTAAATTTTGACGCGCTATTTACCTTTTATTTTTCGACCTCTTATTTTTCGACGCGCTTTTTTTCTTTCTTATTTCTCGACGCTCTAGTTTTTAGGACATAGAATTTTCTATTTCTTCTCTAAAATTTCTTTAAATTTCGACGAAAAATTATTTTAAGTGGTTAAATTGATAGACATCCAAAATTTTCTGGTTCGTAGTAATAGTTGGATTTGTTAGTGGCGAGTTGTGGGCTTTTGATTTAAAGGGTCCTGACTACCTGCTGCATCTATTGGCTATTCGAAACGTGTGCAAAATCAGAAAAGTCTATTAATTTGATAACTTATATAATTTTTATCTTTTATAACTAATAGGATATTCAGTGAATGCACCCAGCAAAACGTTCACCACCTTTCATACGTTCACCACCTGTAACTCGATCAAGACATCTAGCCAATATTGTCGCCGTTGATTTTTCTTTAGAATCGTCATCCAGTCGACCAAGTACTCCAATTCAAATTTTCGATAATCCATTTTTTGAACCCGAACTCACAATTGAGAACCCGGAGGATATTCAGGGACAATTCAGAGATCCTGAACCACTAATCATTCCTCCTGAACCACAATCACTCATCCAGAGATTGTCGAGGAAGGAACCATTAAATCAGAATCCTCTAGTGATTCAGATTCAACAAATTCAATCATGGAGAATCTGGAACCTCTAAGTATGGAAGACTGAATGAGGGCTAAACGCACTGGCCAAGGTCATGCAATTACTCAACCAGACATTAATGCGCCAGATTCTGAAATCAAAGGACAATTCCTACACATGGTAACTAATCAATGCCAATTTAGTGGTGCTCCGAAGGAAGATCCAAATGAACATCTTCGAACCTTTAATAGGATTTGTACTCTATTTAAAATCCAAGAAGTGGAGGATGAACAGATATATCTCATGTTATTTCCCTGGACTTTAAAGGGAGAAGCCAAAGATTGGTTAGAATCATTACCTGAAGGGGCGATTGATACATGGGACGTTTTAGTTGAAAATTTCTTATACAATTCTTTCCGGCATCTAAAGCCGTAAGACTTCAAGGAGAAATTTTTACGTTCACACAAAAGCCAAACGAAACTCTATATGAGGCGTGGACAAGATTTGGAAAATTGTTGAGAGGATGTCCGCAACATGGTTTAGACACTTATCAAATAGTACAAATATTCTACCAAGGATGTGACATCACAACAAGAAAAGACATCGACATAGCAGCTGGTGGTTCCATTATGAAGAAAACTGCAACTGAAGCTTACAAAATTATTGATAACACTGCTTCCCACTCACATGAGTTGCACCAAGAAAAAGATATCGTTAGATCATCTAAAGCGGCTAGAGCCGATTCTAGCCATGACTTTGATTCCATTTCTGCAAAGATAGATGCTGTCGAGAGACGAATGGAAAAGATGACTAAGGATATTCACTCAATACGAATTAGTTGTGAGCAGTGTGGAGGACCACATTTGACAAAAGATTATCTCAGTATTGAACAAACAATGGAACAGAGAGAGAATGTTTCATATATAAACCAAAGGCCTGGAAATAATTATCAGAATAATTATCAACCGCCAAGACCAATCTACAATCAAAACCAGAATTATAACCGAAATGTTCCATACAACAACCAACAAGGTCCTAGCAATCAACAAGTATCCAATAATACTTACAACCAGCAAAGACCTATTTTTCAAAATAAACCACCACAAACCGATGATAAAAAGCCAAATTTAGAAGATATGATGTCGAAGCTAGTTGAATCTCAAGCGCCGTTTTTCACATCTCAGAAACAAACCAATGAACAAAATGCTCAAGCATTTAGAAATTAACAAGCTTCTATTCAAAATCTGGAACAAAAAGTAAGCAACCTAACAAGGTTGATAGGTGAAAGAAAACTGGGAAGTCTACCTAGCGATACAAATGCTAACCCCCGGAATGAAACAACTAAAGCCATTACCACGAGAAGTGGTATTACACTTAAACCACCTGAAATACCTGTAATTTCTGATGACGCTATTCCTACTCCACAAGAACCACAATCTGAGCAAGAGAAGGAAACAGAATCGGTAGTTAAAAAGGTTAATAAAGATAACACAGTTAAGGCTAAACCTTATGTTAAACCTACCAACCACCACTTCCTTACCCGAGTAAAATGAGAAAAGAAAGACTTGAAGCCGAGCAATCTAAATTCTTGGATATGTTTAAAAAAATAAATGTAAATCTTCCTTTCATTGATGTGATATCAGGAATGCCTAGATATGCTAAATTCTTGAAAGATCTAATCACAAATAGAAAGAAAATGGAAGAAATCTCGGCTGTTACTATGAATGTTAATTGTTCTGCAGTGTTGTTGAATAAGATACCAGAAAAATTATCTGATCCAGGAAGTTTCACAATTCCATGTTTTCTGGGTAGTCTTAGTTCAATAGAAGCATTGGCAGACTTAGGTGCTAGTATAAATTTAATGCCGTATTCACTATACGCTAAACTAGACCTTGGAGAATTGAAACCAACACGAATAAGCATACAACTAGCCGATCGATCAGTAAAATATCCTAGAGGGATCATGGAAAACATGCTAGTTAAAGTTGGTACTTTAGTATTTCCAGTAGATTTTGTTATTCTGGACATGGAAGAAGATTCTCGAGTTCCTCTCATATTAGGAAGACCATTCTTAAACATGACTAAAGCAATGATAGACGTGTTTGGTAAGAAACTGACCCTAAATATAGAGGACGAGAGTGTTACCTTTTCAGTTGATAAAGCTATGCAACAACCGCAATCTGCAAATAATACATGCTATTACATTCAAACTATAGATTCACATGCAGAATTATTAGAAGAATTTCCAGAATTACAAGGAACAGGAGAATGTTCTTTAGGAGAAGGAACTGAACCAATTAATGAAGCTGAAATGTTAGCTACACTCATGGCTAATGGATATGAACCAACAACAGAAGAAATTCAAATGCTAAAAGAGGAAGACAAATATCGATATAAATCATCGATAGAAGAACCACCGACATTAGAATTAAAGCCACTTCCAAACCATTTGGAATACGCTTATTTACATGGTGAATCTGAATTACCTGTAATAATATCGTCTTCTCTTACTGAAAATGAAAAATCTCAACTCATTTCTGTGCTAAAAGCTCATAAACCAGCTATTGCATGGAAGATTCATGACATTAAAGGAATAAGTCCTTCGTATTGCACACATAAAATCCTTATGGAAGAAGGTCATAAAACGTATGTGCAATGCCAACGAAGACTAAATCCTAATATGCAAGATGTTGTTAAGAAAGAAATTATTAAACTGCTTGATGCAGGTTTAATTTATCTAATCTCTGATAGTCCATGGGTAAGCTCAGTTCAATGCGTACCTAAGAAGGGTGGCATGACTATCATCACAAATGAGAAAAATGAGCTTATTCCTACTAGGACTGTAACATGATGGCGTGTGTGTATACATTATAGAAAATTAAATGACGCCACCAGAAAAGATCACTTTCCCTTACCTTTCATTGATTAAATGTTGGAAAGATTAGCCGGAAATAGTTACTATTGTTTTCTCGACGGTTTCTCCGGATACTTTCAAATTCCAATCACACCCGAGGACCAAGAGAAAACCACATTCACGTGCCCTTATGGTACTTTTGCTTACAAACGCATGCCATTTGGACTTTGCAACGCCCCTGCAACCTTTCAAAGGTGCATGATGACGATTTTTCATGACATGATAGAAGAATGTATGGAAGTTTTCATGGATGACTTTTCAGTCTTCGGTGATACTTTTGAAACATGTCTAGTTAATCTTAAACGAATGCTTATTAGATGTGAACAATCAAATCTAGTTCTTAATTGGGAGAAATGCCATTTCATGGTTAGAGAAGGCATCGTTCTTGGTCATAAAATTTCAAAGGTAGGAATTAAAGTGGATAGAGCTAAAGTAGATGTAATTGCTAAACTTCCACATCCCACCAATGTTAGAGGAGTTAGGAGTTTTCTAGGGCATGCCGGTTTTTACCGACGTTTCATAAAAGATTTTTCTAAAATTGCCACTCCTATGAATAAACTCCTAGAAAAAGATGCTCCATTCATCTTTTCAGATGAATGCATCAAATCTTTTAATATTCTTAAAGAAAAACTCACTAATGCGCCGATCATGATAACTCTAAATTGGAATCTACCATTTGAACTCATGTGCGATGCAAGTGATTTTGCAATGGGAGCCGTTTTAGGACAAAGGATTGAAAAACGATTTCAACCTGTTTATTAAGCTAGTAAGACATTACAAGGAGCACAAACGAATTACACAACTACTGAAAAAGAACTCCTTGCTATTGTCTTTGCTTTTGACAAATTTTGTTCATATTTCGTTCTAGCTAAAACGGTGGTCTATACCGACCATTCTACTCTTAGATACCTATTTTTGAAACAAGATGCCAAACCAAGATTAATCCGTTGGATTTTACTCCTACAAGAGTTCGATATTGAAATCCGAGACAAAAATGGAGCATAAAATCTCGCAGCTGATCATCTTTCTCGTCTTGAAAATCCTGAATTAGAAGTTCTAAATGAATCGGCTATACAAGATAACTTTCCTGATGAATATCTTTTGAGAATTGATTATAATGAAATTCCATGGTTTGCAGACTATGTAAACTACTTAGTATGTGGATTCTTTGAAAAATGTTGTTGTACCAAAAATTAAAGAAATTCTTTAGTGATATAAAACACTATTTCTGGGAAGATCCACATTTGTTTAAAAGTTGTCCTGATGAAATAATCCGCTGATGTATATTCGGGGATGAAGCCAGTCAAATCTTAAACCATTGTCACACAGGTCCAACAGGAGGGCATTATGGGCCTCAACTCACAGCAAGAAAAGTTTACGATGTTGGATTCTACTGGCCTACAATTTTCAAAGACGCACACCTTCATTGTAAATCCTGCGATGCTTGTCAAAAAGCTGGAAAAATAAGTCAATGCCACAAAATGTCATTCAAGTATGTGAAGTATTTGACATTTGGGGTATTGACTTTATGGGTCCATTTTCAAAATCTCATAATAATCTCTACATTCTCGTTGCCATTGATTATGTATCTAAATGGGCGGAAGCACAAGCTCTCCCAACTAATGATGCACGAGTTGTAGTCAACTTTTTAAAATGCCTTTTTGCTAGGTTCGGAACACCGAAAGCTTTAATAAGTGATCGGGGTACTCATTTTTGTAATAATCAACTTGAGAAAGTTCTCAAAAGATATGGAGTAACTCATAAAATCTCAACTGCTTATCATCCACAAACAAGTGGACAAGTTGAAAATACCAACCAAGCATTAAAACATATTCTAGAGAAAAATGTAAGATCAAATCCGAAGGAATGGTCCATGAAATTGGAGGATGCACTCTGGGCTTTTAGAACATCCTATAAAACTCCAATTGAAACCACACCTTTTAGACTCGTTTATGGAAAAGCATGTCACCTTCCAGTAGAAATTGAACATAAAGCATTTTGGACTTTGAAGACATGTAATCTTGATTTACATGAAGCCGGACGTCTACAGTTAAGTCAATTAAACGAATTAGAAGAATTAAGACATGAAGCATACGAAAATTCGTTAATCTATAAGGAAAGAATGAATAAATGGCATGATAAAAGAATCAGAAGTTCAAAAGAATTTAAGGAAGGAGACAGAGTCCTTCTTTTTAATTCACGATTCAAGCTATTTCCTGGAAAATTGAAATCAAGATGGTCTGGACCATTCATAGTCAAAAGAGTTTTCCCGTACGGAACAGTAGAATTAATAAATTCAAATGGGATTGAATTTAAGGTTAATGGTCACAGAGTTAAACATTACATAGATAGTCCAATGGAAGTTGAAGATGAAGTTAATCACAATTTCGAAACCACAGCTAATTAAGTGTGGGAAAATTCGAATCTTTTTAGAGTAATATGTATTTCTGTTAGAGTTAGATGTTCTGTTTTCGTGTAGTTTCCGAGAATGGAATCCGAATGGTCTTTCCCTAGCAGACCCTAAAGAACTAGTCTTCTCCCTCCATTCTGAATTTTTATTTTTATTCTTAGGTTTTATGAGATGAAGAATTCCTTTGAACTAAACCATGGTCTAATGCTACATGCTATGATTACTAAACGTAATAATGACACCCTTCCGAGTGAATTGGTATCATTCATAAGAGGCAAAATGGACGGAGTAAGAAAAGAACTCGGGAAAGATCATCATAAGATACATTTTGGTAAAGGCAAATCAAAGTCCGCAATAAAAAGAAGAGCACGACACCTTGAAAGATGTCATAAATGCGGAAAATGGTCACAAGAAGGTAAATGTTCGAACAATCAAACATATTCAAATACCGAATTTGTTACTCTATGCAGAGAAGGACCGTTTATATGTTTAGAAGTAAAGATATTGAAGAATCGAGGTTACGCTTATGTAGCTATGGAGAACCAAATCACACGACTCTCCTATGAGTCGGCTAAAGCAGGTCTCTGAGAATTCTATCTCAGAGGTAAGTATGTACAGTTTTTATTTGTTTTTATTTATTGCTTTTAACCTTTTGATAATAAACACTGAATCGTTCGCTATAAAGTATTAAATTGGTATTCAATAAAATTAGGTATGCGTAACCGAAATTATTGATATCATACAAAAATTTATTACATCACTGCGAAATTTACCGTTTATTCTTAAGGTATAAATATCTTTAATTAATCAACCCAAAATATTTCAAAAATTCGTCAGGAGTAAAACTAGGTTATGGAACCGAAATTACTTTACCGAAAAGAGGGGCGTATATTTTTGATAATATTTGATTGATTAAAGTGGGATAAAAGACCAAAAAGATTTTTTATTTTAATTTTTACCTTGTTTTTAAACTTAATATATAAATATCAAATTATTAATGTAAATTTTTAAAATCAATATATTTAAGTTTTTTAAATATTTTAAAAATTAATATTTTTAATATAAGTTTGTAAAATTAATGTATAAAAATATTAATGATATTAATTTGAATTTTTAATTTTATGCATTTTAAATTTAAGTTTGGTGTGAATTTATAAACAAAAATGTACTTTATTTCATTAAGTTAAAAATGTGATTTCTAAAAATTCGTCGTGAGTTGAAAACTAGGTCGTTGAACCGAAATTGCCTTACCCGAGGGCGGGACGAGAACTTTTATTATCATTATTTTTAATCTTATTGAATTAAAGTATGCCAAAAACATTAAAAAAACCCAAAAATCTTTGCTTTTAAAACGACGCTTAAAAAATGACAAATTTTAAAATTTTGTTGAGAGACGGACTAGGACAACGATCCGAAACGCCCTCATTCTTAAAAGAAACAAATTTTTAAAATTTATTAATTTATGTTTTATTAAGTGAAGGTTTTTATATATAAAAAAAAACCTGAAGGCCATGCGATCGCATGGGATTTAGGCTACACCTTCATGCGATCGCATGGAGGCAAAATATTGGACAGGATCAAAAAGGCCACGAGCTCTCTGCTGCTTCTCACAAACACATACACATACACGAACATATACCCAAAAATACCCTAAAATCATCAATTTTAAACCAAATTTTACCAAATTTCTCACAATAATCCGCTCTAATCATGCCTAGATTCAGATTTTTAAGCAGGAAGGTAAAGATTTCACCCCTAAAACTCTTTTAATTTGATTTTTAGTGTTCTTGAGCTAAAATTTACCTAATTTGATTTTGTTAATTTCTAGTGTAATTAGAGTTAAATTGTTAGTATATTATGCATGTATAGCCTAGATTGATGCTATTTAATATGATTTGAAGCCAAAAACTTCAAATTTTTTAGAAATATAGGGTTAGTGTTCTTGAGCAATTTGGGGCTTTTTGATATAAACAGATTATGGCCGATTTTTATCATGAATTATTGCTAAATTAAGTAGTGTAACATGTTTAGGTAGCTAAATGATTCAAACTTTGATCCTAAACATGATTTTTGAGAATTAAAGTAGACTTTTTAGGTCTAAAATTCATGAACTTGATTAAATTGATGTAAATGCCATTTGAAACTTGTTTAATTTCTAGTAATGATTATTTTAACATGTTATTTGAGTAGAATTCTTATGAACTTTGTAAACATTTTCATATATGCTTATTTGAAAAAGTGTAAAATTGATAAAAATATGAAAATGAGCATGAGTTTAATATAGATTAAACATGTTATTGTAATTATTTTAATGTGTTATTTTCCTAACACTAATGCATATTTGGATGCACAAATTTTGTGTTTAATGTGTTTTGCAGAGAAATACCGATACTGATGGTGCATCATCATCATCATCTAGGCAACATGCTCCGGAACCACAACCAGAAATGCAATATGAGCCACAATATGAACCAGAGCAACAACAGGAATAACAACAACAACCTGATCAACACGTACCATACTATGATCCGCAACAAGAATATGTTAATGCCTACGTACAATTTCCGATTCATCCAATAATAGAACACCCAACGATTCATGAAGAACAGTTGCATCTCAATTTGAGATTTGATCGAAGTTGGAGAGATTACCTGACATATCAAAGTAACAAATTTAAACTGGTAACAAAAAATGTAGAAGTGCCGAGGGTAATCGATTGGGAGCCTTTGGAAAGGGTCTAACTAGTTAACTCAGTTAGACATCATCTGATCCAATGGTATGGCAGCTCTTCTTTTCCCGATTGGGAATGTTTATTCACCATTCGTAGGCTTGTATATAAGGAATGGTGTGTTGAGCTTATGAGTACTATATCACTTAATGCGGATGTAGTTAGGTTAGATGATAGAAGTTTTCTTAGATTTTTACTTGGCCGTAGGATGTACAGGATGTTCATGCTGGACATAGCCAGGGCTTTACAGATTTACACTCCTGGTGAATTACTACTACCCGATTGTACAAATTTGATTTATCATGGGGAGCGGGTAGATAGGAATTTTTACGCGGATGCCATCTGGAGGCGTATGTCAAATTATAATGTTTTTATGCTGGGAGGAAGACACTCCTATTTAGATATTAACAAAGCAGAACTATGTATTATACATAGATTTTTAGCTAATTCGATTACACAAAGAGGTAAAAACAAGGAGAAGATGACCTTACACGATTTATTTTACCTTAAGTGCATTTGAAACACTAGAAGCTTTGTTAATTTCCCCTACTATGTTGGTTTTTATCTATCCAAAATGGTGGCAGGAATACAGGACAGGGGAATAATAGGAGGAGGTATTTTTGTTACTCTCATTGGAGAGTATTTGGGTGTAGATAGGGATCAAGGGGGTCCACTGATGGTGTGTAGGGAACTGGTTGATACTTTAGGATTGAAGGTCTATCAGGGTGCAAAGGTATTAAAGAGTAGACGCAATCAGGAAGTACCATATGATGGTCGTCATCTACAGGTAGAGAGAGGTTCAGATGAGGAAATGGAAGAACCTGATGACATTAGGGATGTCATTAGGGAGGCTATGACTGACGTTTATCAATGTATAGATGAGGTAGAAATGACAAACGAGGCTAGACATAGTCAGTTCGAGCAGTGGCACGCCGAGAATGTGTACGAGCATTCTAGGCAACGACAGCATGATAGATGGCACTATCATCAGCATCAGATCATGAGCCAGATATCACCTCAGGTACCAAATAACTACGTACTGACCCGACCTGCTTACTATCCTCCACACCAGCTCTATATGCGACCACCATTTACTCTCTATGACCCTAACCAGGCCTATCAGTACACCTATAACCAACCATGGAACCCGCCCGACGACATGAACTGGAACCCCTATCCAGATTGATATAGTTCTCGTTGGTGATTTTTATCTTTTATTATTTTTATTTACTTATGTTTAAAACATATAATATTGTGATACTTTTATGTAAGTTTTAACATTTTTATTATGTTGTACTAATATTTCATATTTGATTTGAAAGTGGGATATTAAGCCTCATTTCAAATTACCATGCATGTTTATATTTGTATTGTATGTATTTTATCTCATGTACACAACAGGGTAAAACAGCGAACTTTCAAAGACTGGCATTAAGTTCAGCAAAAGCTACTAATTTTGACGATAAAACAAAAAACAAATGTGATGTAACAACAAGACGGAATGAACAAATGATGTGCACCATTTATCATTCAACAAACAAACGCCAATATGTTTGGAAACTTTGGTAAAAATTTAATCATTTTTCTACGCTACTCACCCTCAATAATTTAAATTGCTACTGATTTCTTGCAAATGGGGGCATTGCAAGATCTTAAGTGTGGGAAGGGATAAATTCTTTCAGATTTTTAAAATTTTAAATATTAAACACTTGGTTACCATTAAAAATACTAGTAACGCAGTAGTTGTATTAGAATCTAGTGCTCTCTGATAATAAAGAACAGCCCTAGTCTTATATACTGACTACCCAATTCTAGTAAAAATTTATAAAATTTTCAACTAAATGAACTCAAAATCATGTTTATACATATTTATGAGCGATAAAACTAGGTGTTAACACCAAAATTATTGTTACCTCGGAAAGGACATAAATTGAGAAACGGCCTAAAATGTTAGAATTCATTTAAAATGGAATAGAGGAAAATAAAAAGGCAAAGAAAGGAAAATAAAAGCCAAGTGTGGGAAAAATTTACCAAATTATTTAGAACATATATCACATATTTTTGTACAGATAATTAAAGATACTTTTGTTTTGGACGATTTTAATCAAGTTTTACCCAGTTTATTGTAATAGAATTTAAAAAGGAAGTAAAGTCTTCCGAGAAAAAGATACGCGCTTCTTGATTTAGGTTAGGAAGTTGTCGTCCAGACCAGTTGTAGAGTCTACGAAAAACCTTGAAAAGTTTTCTCGAAAATCAGCTGGAAATCCACGGATCTCAGCATCAAACAAGGTCGCCAAGTGGTCAGACTTATCCTAACCATGAGAGGATCTGTCTCGTACAATGGGGGGCACCATGGCAATTAGCTTATAAGACTAATGAATTAGATCCCCAGAAAGGATAATCTCCTTTAAAGATCAAAAATCATCTTTTAAGCCCGATATTACTTAATCCTTGAGATTGACCTTAAAGATTGAGATTTACAAACTCATGGAATTCGATGATATCTAAACTCGAGCTTGAACGGGAAAATATTTTTATCAAATTAAAACCGATTTGTTTTCTGAAAACCCATTTTTAATGCGTTCATTACCAGTGAACGTAAAATCCTAGAAATTCACCTGGAATTCATTAGGTCACCTGAACCAAATCAGGTGTCAACCGTAAGAACGGTGGTTGCATAGCATGGTCGAAGACAGGACCTTGTGCCAGACCGAAAAACTATAGGGTGACCTTTACTATTTCTCCTACAAAGGATAGTAATTGCATCCGATACGTTATAGACCATAATTAAAAGCATGTCACGGGACATTGCCTTAACAGTTGCTTGTTCAACGCTTTCCTTTACAACCGGATGGAAGTTTACCGAAAGGTAATATACGAAGCAAGTATACTGGACGTGTTGCTTTCCCAATACAAGGTTAGCAAGTGGGTGACACAAAACCGCAAGTTTTAAGCTAAAATTTTCAAATCTGAAACCCACAAAACCCACAAAAACAATTTCACAAACACCGGTGAAGGGTTATTCCGGAAAACTTATCTAGGGTAAAAGCTAGATTGAATTTTCAAAAGATTAAATGTTTTCATAAAGATCCAATTTCCTAAAGGATCTAAATTTTCATAGTCATGTGGGACTGTAAACCACAACGTTACTATCATTGCTCATACCGCCATATAGAAATCACTGATGTACAAAGTGTAAAGAATAAAGAAGTGATTCTAGTATTTTTATTTCAAGACTATATTGCTTGAGGACAAGCAACGCTCAAGTGTGGGAATATTTGATAATGCTAAAAACGAACATATATTTCATAGCATTATGCCTCAAGAAAGACAAGCTTTTGGTTGCAATTGTTCTATTTACAAGTGATATTCGTTTAAATAATAAAAGGTGAAGACAAAAGACAGATTTGACGAATTGAAGACACAAACGACCAAAAAGCTAAAAAGTACAAAGTACAAATCACGAGGTTCAAATTATTGATGAGAAACGTCTAAAAGTTACAAGAGTACGAGCCGCAAAACGCAAAGTACAAGATATTAAATTATACGCAAGGACGTTTGAAAATCCGGAACCAGGACCTGAGCCAACTTTCAATGCGCGACGCAACGATCCGAAAATTACAAGTCAACGGAGTACAAGAATATAATATAATATATAATTAATTATATATAATTAATTATATTATATTATAAATATTATAAAAATCCAGCAGCCCACGTTTTGGAATCTTTGTGAGCTGGAAAAGCAGGCCATGCGACCGCATGGCCTGGAAGTGCAAAAACCATGCGGTCGCATGGTGTACTGTAGCACGAGTGGTCCTATAAATTTCGCGTGTTTTGGCCGAATTTTTTACATAATTTTCAATCCTCTCTATCGCTCTCTGATATATATATATATATATATATATATATATATATATATATATATATATATATATATATATATATATATATATATATATATATATATATATATATATATATATATATATATATATATATATATATATATATATTAATTTTAATTTTAATTTTAATTTAAGATTAATAATAATAAGGGTATGTTAGCGAATGTTGTAAGTGTGTAAGTCGAAATTCTGTCCGTGTAACGCTACGCTATTATTAATCATTGTAAGTTATGTTCAACCTTTTTAAATTAATATCTCGTAGCTAAGTTATTATTATGCTTATTTAATGCCGAAGTAATATTGATGTTGGGCTAAATATTAAGATTGGGTAATTCGGCTTTGGACCATAATTGGGGTTTGGATAAAAGAACGACACTTGTAGAAATTAGACTATGGGCTATTAATGGGCTTTATATTAACTAAATGATACCTCATTATTTTAATATATAGACTTATAATTTGACGTATTTATATATAACCACATACGCTTGACTGGGTACGGTGGGCGGGATATCTATAAATACCAATAATTATTCATTTAATCGGACACGGGGATGGATTAATAATCAATAGACTTGTTGAAACAGGGGTGGATTACATTCAAGGGTAATTGGTGTAATTGTTAACAAAGTAGTAAAACCTTGGACTACACGCAGTCGATAACCTGGTGTATTCATTAAACAAAGTATTAAGACCTTGTTACAATTCGAATCCCCAATTAGTTGGAATATTTGACTTCGGATATAAGGATAATTTGACGAAGACTCTCGCACTTTATGTTTATGATTGATAGACTATTATGGACAAAACCGTATGGACATATTGAATAATTCAGGACAAAGGACAATTAACCCATGGTAATAAATTAAAATCAACACGTCGAACATCATGATTATGGAAGTTTAAATAAGCATAATTCCTTTATTTCATATTTCATCGCACTTTTATTTACTGTCATTTTTTTATTGCACTTTTAATTATCGTACTTTTTAATTATCGCAATTTTATTTATCGTAATTTTATTTATGGCACTTTAATTATTGTCATTTACTTTACGCTTTAAATTAAGTTATTTTTATTTTTAATATTTTACATTAGGTTTTAACTGCGACTAAAGTTTTAAAATCGACAAACCGGTCATTAAACGGTAAAAACCCCCTTTTAAAATAATAATACTACTTATATATATATATTTATATATTTACAAATATAGTTTTAAAAATATAGCGTTAAACTTAGCTAGCTCCCTGTGGAATGAACCGCACTTACTAAAAACTACACTACTGTACGATTAGGTACACTGCCTATAAGTGTTGTAGCAAGGTTTAGGTATTTCCACTCTATAAATAAATAAATAAATTGTGTAAAATTGTATCGTATTTAATAGTGTTTCCTAGTAAAAATATAACTATTTTGTATACAACCCTACGGACATCAGGTATATACACTCCAATGATCAGCTCTTAGCAGCCCATGTGAGTCACCTAACACATGTGGGAACCATCATTTGGCAACTAGCATGAAATATCTCATAAAATTACAAAAATATTAGTAATCATTCATGACTTATTTACATGTAAACAAAATTACACATCCTTTATATCTAATTCATGTACCAACGACCAAAAACACCTACAAACACTTTCATTCTTCAATTTTCTTCATCTAATTGATCTCTCTCAAGTTCTATCTTCAAGTTCTAAGTGTTCTTCATAAATTCTATAAGTTCTAGTTCCATAAAATCAAGAATACTTCCAAGTTTGCTAGCTTACTTCCAATCTTGTAAAGTGATCATCCAACCTCAAGAAATCTTTCTTATTTACAGTAAGATATCTTTCTAATACAAGGTAATACTCATATTCAAACTTTGATTCAATTTCTATAACTATAACAATCTTATTTCGAGTGGAAATCTTACTTGAACTTGTTTTCGTGTCATGATTCTGCTTCAAGAACTTTAAAGCCATCCAAGGATCCTTTGAAGCTAGATCCATTTTTCTCATTTCCAGTAGGTTTATCCACAAAACCCGAGGTAGTAATGATGTTCATAACATCATTCGATTCATATATATAAAACTACCTTATTCGAAGGTTTAAACTTGAAATCGCTAGAACATAGTTTAGTTAATTCTAAACTTGCTCGCAAACAAAAGTTAATCCTTCTAACTTGACTTTTAAAATCATCTAAATACATGTTCTATATCTATATGATATGCTAACTTAATGATTTAAAACCTGAAAACACGAAAAACACCGTAAAACCGGACATACGCCGTCGTAGTAACACCGCGGGCTGTTTTGGGTTTGATAATAAAAAACTATGATAAACTTTGATTTAAAAGTTGTTCTTCTGGGAAAATGATTTTTATTATGAACATGAAACTATATCGAAAAATCATGGTTAAACACAAAGTGGAAGTATGTTTTTCAAAATGGTCATCAAGACGTCGTTCTTTCGACTGAAATGACTACCTCTTACAAAAATGACTTGTAACTTATATTTCCGACAATAAACCTATATTTTTTATGTTTAGATTCATAAAATAGAGTTCAATATGAAACCATAGCAATTTGATTCACTCAAAACGGATTTAAAACGAAGAAGTTATGGGTAAAACAAGATTGGATATTTTTTGATTGTTGTAGCTACGGGAAATATTGTAACAATTCTATACAAATCATATCCTAGCTAACTTATATTGTATTATACATGTATTCTAATATATTATGTAATCTTGGGATACCATAGACACGTATGCAAATGTTTTGACATATCATATCGACCCATCTATATATATTATTTGGAACAACCATAGACACTCTATATGCAGTAATGTTGGAGTTAGCTATACAGGGTTGAGGTTGATTCCAAAAATATATATACTTTGAGTTGTGATCTAGCCTGAGACGTGTATACACTGGGTCATGGATTGGGTCAAGATAATATATATCAATTTATTTCTGTACATCTAACTATGGACAACTAGTTGTAGGTTACTAACGAGGACAGCTGATTGAAAATATTTAAAACATTAAAACGTATTAAAAATGTTGTAAATATATTTTGAACATACTTTGATATATATGTACATATTTGTTATAGGTTCATGAATCGACCAGTGGCCAAGTCTTACTTCCCGACGAAGTAAAAATCTGTGAAAGTGAGTTATAGTCCCACTTTTAAAATCTAATATTTTTGGGATGAGAATACATGCAGCTTTATAAATGTTTTACAAAATACACACAAGTACATGAAACTACTTTCTATGTGTAGTGACCCGAACTTTTCTATGTTTATATATATTAAATGAGATTGATATTTACATGATTAAATGTTTCCAACATGTTAAGCAATCAAACTTGTTAAGACTTGATTAATTGAAATATGTTTCATATAGACAATTGACCACCCAAGTTGACCGGCGATTCACGAACGTTAAAACTTGTAAAAACGACATGACGATATATATATGGATATACATATGGTTAACATGAGATTATGATAAGTAAGTATCTCCATAAGTATATTAACAATGAGTTATATACATATAAACAAGACTACTAACTTAAGGATTTCGAAACGAGACATATATGTAACGATTATCGTTGTAACGACATTTAAATGTATATATATCATATTAAGATATATTAATATACCATAATATCATGATAATATAATAATTTAACATCTCATTAGATATAATAAACAATGGGTTAACAACATTAATTGAGATCGTTAACTTAAAGGTTTCAAAACAACACTTACATGTAACGACTAACGATGACTTAACGACTCAGTTAAAATGTATATACATGTAGTGTATTTAGATGTATTAAAATACTTTTGGAAGACTTCAAGACATATATCAAAACACTCATACTTAACGAAAATGGTTACAGTTACTTTCCCATTCTTTTCTGTCATCAAGAATTCTAGTCGTATTTTTACCCGTATTATACACAGCTTCAAAACGTACTTACTATGGGTATATACCAATAGGAACTAGCATGGGATTCCACTCTTGATTATGTCATGTATGACTAATCAATTTTAACTTCTACCATGAGCTAGTCAACTAACTAGAACTCCTTTTAACCCCACTCAACACTCACCAATTACCACTCATCATTCACTCCATTTCACTTCCAATTCTCTTTCTAATTCTCTCTCAACACACCCACACTATTATGAACGTATTTTTCCAGTAGTTAATCATCATCTTCATCAAAAATCACTTCAAGAATCAAGCTATAATCATCATAGGAAGAACACTTCAAGAACACTCCAAAAATCCCTTCAAGTTTACTAATTTACTTCCAAGCTTTCTAATCCATTCCAAGTAATCATCTAAGATCAAGAAACCTTTGTTATATACAGTAGGTTATCTTTCTTATTCAAGGTAATATTCATATTTAAACTTTGATTCAATTTATATAACTATAAACTATCTTAATTCGAGTAAAAATCTTACTTGAACTTGTTTTTGTGTCATGATCCTACTTCAAGAACTTTCAAGCCATCCAAGATCCTTTGAAGCTAGATCATTTCTTGTCACTTCCAGTAGATTTACCTACTAAACTTGAGGTAGTAATGATGTTCATAACATCATTCGATTCATATATATAAAACTATCTTATTCGAAGGTTTAAACTCGTAATCACTAGAACATAGTTTAGTTAATTCTAAACTTGTTCGCAAACAAAAGTTAATCCTTCTAACTTGACTTTTAAAATTAACTAAACACATGTTCTATATCTATATTATATGCTAACTTAATGATTTAAAACCTGGAAACACGAAAAACACCGTAAAACAGGATTTACGCCGTCATAGTAACACCGCGGGCTGTTTTGGGTTAGTTAATTAAAAACTATGATAAACTTTGATTTAAAAGTTGTTATTCTGAGAAAATGATTTTTATTATGAACATGAAACCATATCCAAAAATTATGGTTAAACTCAAAGTGGAAGTATGTTTTCTAAAATGGTCATCTAGACGTCGTTCTTTCGACTGAAATGACTACCTTTACAAAAACGACTTGTAACTTATTTTTCCGACTATAAACCTATAATTTTTCTGTTTAGATTCATAAAATACAGTTCAATATGAAACCACAGCAATTTGATTCATTCAAAACGGATTTAAAATGAAGAAGTTATGGGTAAAACAAGATTGGATAATTTTTCTCATTTTAGCTACGTGAAAATTGGTAACAAATCTATTCCAACCATAACTTAATCAACTTGTATTGTATATTATGTAATCTTGAGATACCATAGATACGTATACAATGTTTCGACCTATCATGTCGACACATCTATATATATTTCAAAACAACCATAGACACTCTATATGTGAATGTTGGAGTTAGCTATACAGGGTTGAGGTTGATTCCAAAATATATATAGTTTGAGTTGTGATCAATACTGAGATACGTATACAATGGGTCGTGGATTGATTCAAGATAATATTTATTGATTTATTTCTGTACATCTAACTGTGGACAACTAGTTGTAGGTTACTAACGAGGACAGCTGACTTAATAAACTTAAAACATCAAAATATATTAAAAGTGTTGTAAATATATTTTGAACATACTTTAATATATATGTATATATTGTTATATTTTCGTGAATCAACAGTGGCCAAGTCTTACTTCTCGACGAAGTAAAAATCTGTGAAAGTGAGTTATAGTCCCACTTTTAAAATCTAATATTTTTGGGATGAGAATACATGCAGGTTTTATAAATGATTTACAAAATAGACACAAGTACGTGAAACTACATTCTATGGTTGAATTATCGAAATCGAATATGCCCCTTTTTATTAAGTCTGGTAATCTAAGAATTAGGGAACAGACACCCTAATTGACGCGAATCCTAAAGATAGATCTATTGGGCCTAACAAACCCCATCCAAAGTACCGGATGCTTTAGTACTTCGAAATTTATATCATATCCGAAGGGTGTCCCGGAATGATGGGGATATTCTTATATATGCATCTTGTTAATGTTGGTTACCAGGTGTTCACCATATGAATGATTTTTATCTCTATGTATGGGATGTGTATTGAAATATGAAATCTTGTGGTCTATTGTTACGATTTGATATATATAGGTTAAACCTATAACTCACCAACATTTTTGTTGACGTTTAAAGCATGTTTATTCTCAGGTGAATATTAAGAGCTTCCGCTGTTGCATACTAAAATAAGGACAAGATTTGGAGTCCATGTTTATACGATATTGTGTAAAAACTGCATTCAAGAAACTGATTTCGATGTAACATATTTGTATTGTAAACCATTATGTAATGGTCGTGTGTAAACAGGATATTTTAGATTATCATTATTTGATAATCTACGTAAAACTTTTTAAACCTTTATTTATGAAATAAAGGTTATGGTTTGTTTTAAAAATGAATGCAGTATTTGAAAAACGTCTCATATAGAGGTCAAAACCTCGCAACGAAATCAATTAATATGGAACGTTTTTAATCAATAAGAACGGGACATTTCAGTTGGTATCCGAGCGTTGGTCTTAGAGAACCAGAATTTTGCATTAGTGTGTCTTATCGAGTTTGTTAGGATGCATTAGTGAGTCTGGACTTCGACCGTGTTTACTTGAAAAATGATTGCTTAACAAATTTTGTTGGAAACTATATATTTTTAACATGTGAATATTATGTGATATATTAATCTCTTAACGCGTTTGATATTATGTGATAGATGTCTACCTCTAGAACAAGTCCCATTGACTCACCTAATAATAATGAAGAGTCAAATGTAAATTGGAATGATTCGTGGACTGATTCACAAGTTCCCGAAGAGGAACCGGAAGAAGAGTCGGAACCAGAAGAAGAATCGGAACCGGAAGATGAATCGGAACCGGATGAAGAAATAGAACCGGTGGGGAAAATAATAAAACGGTTAAGTAAAAGAAAATCCTCAACCAACCGACCAAGGTTAATTATGGTCAATGGTGTTTCCGCCAAGGAAGCAAAATATTGGGAGGATTACCAATTCTCCGATGAATCGGATTCCGACGAGAATTCCGATGATGTTATAGAAATTACCCCAACTGAATTTAAAAAGGCAAAAGAAAATAATAAGGGAAAGGGTATAAAAATAAAGAAATCGAATTCCAACCCCGATGAACTTTATATGTATCGTCAACCCCCGAAGTCCTTAAGTTGTAACAATGACCCGGGAACCTCTAAACCACCAGGTTTTTCTAAACCAATGTGGAAAACGACGGCTCGTATTAGGGAAACATCATATATCCCTAGAAACTTGGCAAAACGAACCAAAACCGAAGAAGAAGAAACAAGCGAGTCGGAATAAGATAGTTGTATTCGTGTGGTGTAATATATGTAATATAGTGTGCTTATGCTTTATGATATATGTAAAAATTGCTTGTATTAATAAGTATTTTTTTTATGAATCTAACTCTTGTCTATTTTACAGTATAAAAACACAAAATGGATAGACAACCCAATATTTTAAGAGACCTACCCGGAGACATGATTGATGAAATCTTGTCTAGAGTCGGTCAGAATTCTTCGGCACAACTATTTAAGGCGAGATCAGTTTGTAAGACATTCGAAGAACGTTCCAAGAATGCCTTGGTTTATAAAAGGCTTTCGTTCGAAAGATGGGGGATATCACATTGGGAAATCCATAAGTTACGATGTGTTTACTTTGACGCATATATTGCGGGGAACCCAAATGCTATTTTACGCAATGGGTTAAGAAATTATTTTGACTCAATATATCCGAATATTGGACTTCGTGATTTAGAAAAAGCGGCTAACATGCAACATAAAGAAGCATGTTATGCTTACGGATTAGTAATGTTCGCTTCTCACCAAAGTGAGAACAAGAACATCGGGCTACAACTATTAAACAAAACGTTCCCACAAGTGACGGAGTCGGTAATTGGGGTAAGAAATGAGGTTTTTAGATTGTTACGGGACTGTTGGACATTACGTAACCCTCGTCCCTTTGACGACGTTACAACACGATGTCTTATCAACGGCCATAACGGTTATGTTCCACAAGACCAAGGATGGGAAGTAATCCTAGTAAAACCAGAATGCATGACTTGTTTCTGGACGTATGAATTACGTGCCTTTATTGCCTTTGCTGAACGACTTGTGTACTAGCTAGAATTATCTTCACAACCATCTTGTATCAAATTTATTGTGTGCTATATTTCATGCTATATGTAAAATAAGCGGTATTGTAAGTTTGTAAAATATTGTGTAAAAGTTTGAACGCGAAATATTATTATAATCAGTTTTTCATATAGAATTGTAGTAGTTGAATTGTATATTAGCTACTAAGTATGAACTTAACGGGTAGGTACTACCCGAATTTAAACTTATAAAACGCTAATATGAAGAAAAAGCTTTTATAAATGAGTTCATATTATGCTACAATATACTATTAACTACTCTTAATATTCTGTATGATTAACTTGTTCCATTTGACTATTTTGAAGGAAATGGCACCGACTACTCGACACACCGTGAATATGAATGAAGAGGAATTCCGTACTTTTCTAGCTTCAAACATAGCCGCAGTACAGGCTGCGCTACATACCAACAATAACCTTGGATCTAGCAGTGCAGGAAATCGTGTAGGATGCACCTACAAAGAATTCACTGCCTGCAAACCTTTGGAATTTGATGGAACCGAAGGACCGATCGGATTGAAACGGTGGACCGAGAAGGTCGAATCGGTGTTTGCCATAAGTAAGTGTACTGAAGAGGACAAAGTGAAGTACGCTACGCATACCTTCACAGGTTCTGCGTTAACATGGTGGAATACCTATCTAGAGCAAGTGGGACAAGACGATGCGTACGCACTACCGTGGTCAGCATTCAAGCACTTGATGAACGAGAAATACCGTCCCAGAACCGAGGTCAATAAGCTCAAGACAGAACTTAGAGGGTTACGAACCCAAGGATTTGATATTACCACGTACGAAAGACGATTCACAGAATTGTGCCTACTGTGTCCGGGAGCATTCGAAGATGAGGAAGAGAAGATCGACGCGTTTGTGAAAGGATTACCGGAAAGAATCCAAGAAGATATAAGTTCACACGAGCCCGCCTCCATACAACAGGCATGTAGAATGGCTCACAAACTAGTGAACCAGATTGAAGAAAGATTTAAACAACAGACTGCTGAAGAGGCCAATGTGAAGCAAGTCAAAAGAAAGTGGGAGGAAAACGGTGATAAGAATCACCAATACAACAACAACAGCAATTACAACAATAATCGCAACAATTATCCCAACAATCGCAACATCAATCGCAACTACAACAAACGGCCCAACAACAACAACAACAACAACAACAACAGCAACTACAACAACCATCCCAACAACAATAATAACCGCAACAACAACAATAATCAGAAGCAGCTATGCCAAAGGTGTGAAAAGTATCACTCGGGGTTCTGCACCAAATTTTGCAACAAGTGTAAAAGAAATGGTCATAGCGCGGCGAAGTGTGAGGTCTACGGACCAGGGGTTAATAGAACGAAAAGAACAAATGGTGTCGAAACGAGTAATGGCGGAGCAAGTAGTGTCGGAGCAAGTTATGCAAATGTAGTTTGTTATAAATGTGGAAAACCGGGCCACATTATTAGAAATTGCCCGAACCAGGAGAACACGAATGGACAAGGCCGCGGAAGAGTTTTCAATATTAATGCGGCAGAGGCACAGGAAGACCCGGAGCTTGTTACGGGTACGTTTCTTATTGACAATAAATCTGCTTACGTTTTATTTGATTCGGGTGCGGATAGAAGCTATATGAGTAGAGATTTTTGTGCTAAATTAAGTTGTCCATTGACGCCTTTGGATAGTAAATTTTTACTCGAATTAGCAAATGGTAAATTAATTTCAGCAGATAATATATGTCGGAATCGAGAAATTAAACTGGTTAGCGAAACATTTAAGATTGATTTGATACCAGTAGAGTTAGGGAGTTTTGATGTGATAATCGGTATGGACTGGTTGAAAGAAGTGAAAGCAGAGATCATTTGTTACAAAAATGCAATTCGCATTATACGAGAAAAAGGAAAACCCTTAATGGTGTACGGAGAAAAGGGCAACACGAAGCTACATCTTATTAGTAATGTGAAGGCACAAAAACTAATAAGAAAAGGTTGCTATGCTGTTCTAGCACACGTCGAGAAAGTATAAACTGAAGAAAAGAGCATCAATGATGTTCCCATTGCAAAAGAATTTCCCGATGTATTTCCGAAAGAATTACCGGGATTACCCCCACATCGATCCGTTGAATTTCAAATAGATCTTGTACCAGGAGCTGCACCAATAGCTCGTGCTCCTTACAGACTCGCACCCAACGAGATGAAAGAACTGCAAAGCCAATTACAAGAACTTTTAGAGCGTGGTTTCATTCGACCAAGCACATCACCATGGGGAGCTCCTGTTTTGTTTGTCAAGAAGAAAGATGGTACATTCAGGTTGTGTATCGACTACCGAGAGTTGAACAAACTTACCATTAAGAACCGCTACCCACTACCGAGAATTGATGACTTATTTGATCAACTACAAGGCTCGTCTGTTTATTCAAAGATTGACTTACGTTCTGGGTATCATCAAATGCGGGTGAAAGAAGATAATATTCCAAAGACTGCTTTCAGAACACGTTACGGTCATTACGAGTTTATGGTCATGCCGTTTGGTTTAACTAATGCACCAGCTGTGTTCATGGACCTTATGAACCGAGTGTGTGGACCATACCTTGACAAGTTTGTCATTGTTTTCATTGATGACATACTTATTTACTCAAAGAATGATCAAGAACACGGTGAACATTTGAGAAAGGTGTTAGAAGTATTGAGGAAGGAAGAATTGTACGCTAAGTTTTCAAAGTGTGCATTTTGGTTGGAAGAAGTTCAATTCCTCGGTCACATAGTGAACAAAGAAGGTATTAAGGTGGATCCGGCAAAGATAGAAACTGTTGAAAAGTGGGAAACCCCGAAAACTCCGAAACACATACGCCAGTTTTTAGGACTAGCTGGTTACTACAGAAGGTTCATCCAAAACTTTTCCAGAATAGCAAAACCCTTGACTGTATTAACGCATAAAGGGAAGAAATTTGAATGGAATGATGAACAAGAGAAAGCGTTTCAGTTATTGAAGAAAAAGCTAACTACGGCACCTATATTGTCATTGCCTGAAGGGAATGATGATTTTGTGATTTATTGTGATGCATCAAAGCAAGGTCTCGGTTGTGTATTAATGCAACGAACGAAGGTGATTGCTTATGCGTCTAGACAATTGAAGATTCACGAACAAAATTATATGACGCATGATTTGGAATTAGGCGCGGTTGTTTTTGCATTAAAGACTTGGAGGAACTACTTATATGGGGTCAAAAGTATTATATATACCGACCACAAAAGTCTTCAACACATATTTAATCAGAAACAACTGAATATGAGGCAGCGTAGGTGGATTGAATTATTGAATGATTACGACTTTGAGATTCGTTACCACCTGGGGAAGGCAAATGTGGTAGCCGATGCCTTGAGCAGGAAGGACAGAGAACCCATTCGAGTAAAATCTATGAATATAATGATTCATAATAACATTACTACTCAAATAAAGGAGGCACAACAAGGAGTTTTAAAAGAGGGAAATTTAAAGGATGAAATACCCAAAGGATCGGAGAAGCATCTTAATATTCGGGAAGATGGAACCCGGTATAGGGCTGAAAAGATTTGGGTACCAAAATTTGGAGATATGAGAGAATTGGTACTTAGAGAAGCTCATAAAACCAGATACTCAATACATCCTGGAACGGGGAAGATGTACAAGGATCTCAAGAAACATTTTTGGTGGCCGGGTATGAAAGCCGATGTTGCTAAATACGTAGGAGAATGTTTGACGTGTTCTAAGGTCAAAGCTGAGCATCAGAAACCATCAGGTCTACTTCAACAACCCGAAATCCCAGAATGGAAATGGGAAAACATTACCATGGATTTCATCACTAAATTGCCAAGGACTGCAAGTGGTTTTGATACTATTTGGGTAATAGTTGATCATCTCACCAAATCAGCACACTTCCTGCCAATAAGAGAAGATGACAAGATGGAGAAGTTAGCACGACTGTATTTGAAGGAAGTCGTCTCCAGACATGGAATACCAATCTCTATTATCTCTGATAGGGATGGCAGATTTATTTCAAGATTTTGGCAGACATTACAGCAAGCATTAGGAACTCGTCTAGACATGAGTACTGCCTATCATCCACAAACTGATGGGCAGAGCGAAAGAACGATACAAACACTTGAAGACATGCTACGAGCATGTGTTATTGATTTCGGAAACAGTTGGGATCGACATCTACCATTAGCAGAATTTTCCTACAACAACAGCTACCATTCAAGCATTGAGATGGCGCCGTTTGAAGCACTTTATGGTAGAAAGTGCAGGTCTCCGATTTGTTGGAGTGAAGTGGGGGATAGACAGATTACGGGTCCGGAGATTATACAAGAAACTACCGAGAAGATCATCCAAATTCAACAACGGTTGAAAACCGCCCAAAGTCGACAAAAGAGCTACGCTGACATTAAAAGAAAAGATATAGAATTTGAAATTGGAGAGATGGTCATGCTTAAAGTTGCACCTTGGAAAGGCGTTGTTCGATTTGGTAAACGAGGGAAATTAAATCCAAGGTATATTGGACCATTCAAGATTATTGATCGTGTCGGACCAGTAGCTTACCGACTTGAGTTACCTCAACAACTCGCGGCTGTACATAACACTTTCCACGTCTCGAATTTGAAGAAATGTTTTGCTAAAGAAGATCTCACTATTCCGTTAGATGAAATCCAAATCAACGAAAAACTTCAATTCATCGAAGAACCCGTCGAAATAATGGATCGTGAGGTTAAAAG
This sequence comes from Rutidosis leptorrhynchoides, assembly GCF_046630445.1. NCBI lineage: Eukaryota > Viridiplantae > Streptophyta > Magnoliopsida > Asterales > Asteraceae > Rutidosis > Rutidosis leptorrhynchoides. The sequence continues at coordinate 200,906,666 of NC_092338.1, forward strand.
ACTTAAGCAAAACAAGATACCAATTGTTAAGGTTCGATGGAATGCTCGTAGAGGACCCGAGTTCACCTGGGAGCGTGAAGATCAGATGAAGAAGAAATACCCGCATCTATTTCCAGAAGATTCGTCAACACCTTCAACAGCTTAAAATTTCGGGACGAAATTTATTTAACGGGTAGGTACTGTAGTGACCCGAACTTTTCTATGTTTATATATATTAAATGAGATTGATATTTACATGATTAAATGTTTCCAACATGTTAAGCAATCAAACTTGTTAAGACTTGATTAATTGAAATATGTTTCATATAGACAATTGACCACCCAAGTTGACCGGCGATTCACGAACGTTAAAACTTGTAAAAACGACATGACGATATATATATGGATATACATATGGTTAACATGAGATTATGATAAGTAAGTATCTCCATAAGTATATTAACAATGAGTTATATACATATAAACAAGACTACTAACTTAAGGATTTCGAAACGAGACATATATGTAACGATTATCGTTGTAACGACATTTAAATGTATATATATCATATTAAGATATATTAATATACCATAATATCATGATAATATAATAATTTAACGTCTCATTAGATATAATAAACAATGGGTTAACAACATTAATTGAGATCGTTAACTTAAAGGTTTCAAAACAACACTTACATGTAACGACTAACGATGACTTAACGACTCAGTTAAAATGTATATACATGTAGTGTATTTAGATGTATTAAAATACTTTTGGAAGACTTCAAGACATATATCAAAACACTCATACTTAACGAAAATGGTTACAGTTACTTTCCCATTCTTTTCTGTCATCAAGAATTCTAGTCGTATTTTTACCCGTATTATACACAGCTTCAAAACGTACTTACTATGGGTATATACCAATAGGAACTAGCATGGGATTCCACTCTTGATTATGTCATGTATGACTAATCAATTTTAACTTCTACCATGAGCTAGTCAACTAACTAGAACTCCTTTTAACCCCACTCAACACTCACCAATTACCACTCATCATTCACTCCATTTCACTTCCAATTCTCTTTCTAATTCTCTCTCAACACACCCACACTATTATGAACGTATTTTTCCAGTAGTTAATCATCATCTTCATCAAAAATCACTTCAAGAATCAAGCTATAATCATCATAGGAAGAACACTTCAAGAACACTCCAAAAATCCCTTCAAGTTTACTAATTTACTTCCAAGCTTTCTAATCCATTCCAAGTAATCATCTAAGATCAAGAAACCTTTGTTATATACAGTAGGTTATCTTTCTTATTCAAGGTAATATTCATATTCAAACTTTGATTCAATTTCTATAATTATAAACTATCTTAATTCGAGTAAAAATCTTACTTGAACTTGTTTTTGTGTCATGATCCTACTTCAAGAACTTTCAAGCCATCCAAGATCCTTTGAAGCTAGATCATTTCTTGTCACTTCCAGTAGATTTACCTACTAAACTTTAGGTAGTAATGATGTTCATAACATCATTCGATTCATATATATAAAACTATCTTATTCGAAGGTTTAAACTCGTAATCACTAGAACATAGTTTAGTTAATTCTAAACTTGTTCGCAAACAAAAGTTAATCCTTCTAACTTGACTTTTAAAATTAACTAAACACATGTTCTATATCTATATTATATGCTAACTTAATGATTTAAAACCTGGAAACATGAAAAACACCGTAAAACAGGATTTACGCCGTCATAGTAACACCGCGGGCTGTTTTGGGTTAGTTAATTAAAAACTATGATAAACTTTGATTTAAAAGTTGTTATTCTGAGAAAATGATTTTTATTATGAACATGAAACCATATCCAAAAATTATGGTTAAACTCAAAGTGGAAGTATGTTTTCTAAAATGGTCATCTAGACGTCGTTCTTTCGACTGAAATGACTACCTTTACAAAAACGACTTGTAACTTATTTTTCCGACTATAAACCTATACTTTTTCTGTTTAGATTCATAAAATACAGTTCAATATGAAACCACAGCAATTTGATTCATTCAAAACGGATTTAAAATGAAGAAGTTATGGGTAAAACAAGATTGGATAATTTTTCTCATTTTAGCTACGTGAAAATTGGTAACAAATCTATTCCAACCATAACTTAATCAACTTGTATTGTATATTATGTAATCTTGAGATACCATAGACACGTATACAATGTTTCGACCTATCATGTCGACACATCTATATATATTTCGGAACAACCATAGACACTCTATATGTGAATGTTGGAGTTAGCTATACAGGGTTGAGGTTGATTCCAAAATATATATAGTTTGAGTTGTGATCAATACTGAGATACGTATACACTGGGTCGTGGATTGATTCAAGATAATATTTATTGATTTATTTCTGTACATCTAACTGTGGACAACTAGTTGTAGGTTACTAACGAGGACAGCTGACTTAATAAACTTAAAACATCAAAATATATTAAAAGTGTTGTAAATATATTTTGAACATACTTTAATATATATGTATATATTGTTATAGGTTCGTGAATCAACAGTGGCCAAGTCTTACTTCTCGACGAAGTAAAAATCTGTGAAAGTGAGTTATAGTCCCACTTTTAAAATCTAATATTTTTGGGATGAGAATACATGAAGGTTTTATAAATGATTTACAAAATAGACACAAGTACGTGAAACTACATTCTATGGTTGAATTATCGAAATCGAATATGCCCCTTTTTATTAAGTCTGGTAATCTAAGAATTAGGGAACAGACACCCTAATTGACGCGAATCCTAAAGATAGATCTATTGGGCCTAACAAACCCCATCCAAAGTACCGGATGCTTTAGTACTTCGAAATTTATATCATATCCGAAGGGTGTCCCGGAATGATGGGGATATTCTTATATATGCATCTTGTTAATGTTGGTTACCAGGTGTTCACCATATGAATGATTTTTATCTCTATGTATGGGATGTGTATTGAAATATGAAATCTTGTGGTCTATTGTTACGATTTGATATATATAGGTTAAACCTATAACTCACCAACATTTTTGTTGACGTTTAAAGCATGTTTATTCTCAGGTGAATATTAAGAGCTTCCGCTGTTGCATACTAAAATAAGGACAAGATTTGGAGTCCATGTTTATACGATATTGTGTAAAAACTGCATTCAAGAAACTGATTTCGATGTAACATATTTGTATTGTAAACCATTATGTAATGGTCGTGTGTAAACAGGATATTTTAGATTATCATTATTTGATAATCTACGTAAAACTTTTTAAACCTTTATTTATGAAATAAAGGTTATGGTTTGTTTTAAAAATGAATGCAGTATTTGAAAAACGTCTCATATAGAGGTCAAAACCTCGCAACGAAATCAATTAATATGGAACGTTTTTAATCAATAAGAACAGGACATTTCACTATGGTTGATTGATCGAAGCTGAAATGCCCCTTTTGCTTGGTAACCTAAGAATTAGTAAACCGATCTACTAATTGACGCGAATCCTAAAGATAGATCTATTGGGCCTAACGAACCCTATCCAAAGTACCGGATGCTTTAGTACTTAGAGTTTTATATCATGTCCTATGGATGTCCCGGAATGATGGGGATATTCTTATATGCATCTTGTTAATGTCGGTTACCAGGTGTTCACCATATGAATGATTTTTATCTCTATGTATGGGATGTATATTGAAATATGAAATCTTGTGGTCTATTATTATAATTTGATAAATATATAGGTTAAACCTATAACTCACCAACATTTTTGTTGACGTTTAAAGCATGTTTATTCTCAGGTGATTATTAAGAGCTTCTGCTGTTGCATGCTAATATATGGACAAGATTTGGAGTCAGCATGCTTGTATAATATTGTTTGAAACTGCATTCGAAATTTACTTTGTTGTAACATATTAATATTGTAAACCAATATGTATTGGTAGTGTGTAAGTGTGATATTTTTTAGATTATCATTTCTGATAATCTAGGTGGTGTCCTTTTAACCTTGTCGATAAAATAAAGGTTATGGTTTGTTTTTAAAAACGAATGCAGTCTTTAAAAAATGTCTCATATAGAGGTCAAAACCTCAAAACGAAATCAATTAATATGGAACGTTTATAATCAATATGAACGGGACATTTCACAGACGGCTCATCCAATTGAGCGACTCAGTTGGGTGACGTATTAACATTTCAAAAAGGTCTAAACTTTCTTAAGCATAAGAGAATACAGAGTGTGCCATATCCGAGAGACGTGATGTGTTTTGATTCTTTCGTTAACGATTGGGTTTAAAAAGATAGTTAGGCCCTTGAAAAGAGTTCAACCATAAAAAACACCATGTTCAAGTCAGGTTTGACTTCCATGAACACATTCGGTTATCCTAACGGTCCAATCCTTTATGTGTTTAAACAAATAGTTCCTTAATTAACTAAGAATCCCTTAAGCAGGGTGCAATGCTTGAGACCGTGTTATTGTGAAGTGTACTAATCAGCACTGATCAGGTTCCATGGCCTTACTTAGTAGAGGTACAGCTTACAACAACCGTTGTGCTTTTGCATGCACGTACGAAGTTTATATGATTGGTGACTACACTAGCATGGTCTGGGACCGACAATGTACTAGGGGCCTAGTTAGATGTTTCACTATGAAAGAGTCCTCAGTCGAAATCCAAGTCTCGGTGGACTTACTACAACCGGTGTGCCTCAGACTTACGTTGTATCCGATAGACTTCTCTTACCAAGGGGTGACACAAATTGTGTACTCTGAATCGGGGTTCGCGGCTTCCCAATAACAGAGCCGATAACTACGTTCTATTAGTTGGAAAAGCGATTGAGTTTAAAGATTAATCAGAAAGCATTTCAACAACATACACAAACCATAATATTATTTCGGCATTATAACTGACCACATCATAGCATACACTAAAGAAAACTACTCTCTAATCATGGTAACAATATCACAAATCATAATAATGAAAGACATTATATAAAGACACAGGATAGAAGTATCAGTAGATTAAACGAGTTCCGAATACAAAAGTGACAACTTCAAACTCCAGACCGCTCCTAATACAATCTTCGGCATTCTTCTCCGGGTACTAGGTTTCCCGCACGGAGTCGAAGACCTTGAAAGTATGACTAATATTGTAGAAAGAGAGAGAGAGAGAGAGAGAGAGTGAAACGACTCCAACCCGTTTAATTTATAACCAAATTATTATTATTATTTATTTTATTTTGGAGAACAGGTGCGGCGCACCACAATCAGGTGCGGCGCTTTTGGAACTCAGGAACGGCGCTTTTGTCACCAAAAGCGACGCTTCTACCCACTGACCAAAAAGACAACCAAAAACTGTCCAGGAGCGGCGCTTTTGCCACAGGAGCGGCGCTCCTGTACCTGGGTGATGCAATTTCGAAATTTTAACTAAGTGTCAATCCAACTCAAACACCCAAACACAATTTCACATTCAAAGAACCCAAGTACAAGTTCAAGGGACCCAAAATACACTCGTTCCATGTTTAAGTTTTACAAACCACAACACGACCCATAAGTTTAACTAAATTGTTTAAACCAAAATGACCCCTTAATGAGCATGACCGTCGGGACCTTTACCAAAAGTGCCTTCCAAGAATCCACCACATGCAAGCTATGCCAAACTCTTACCCTTGTCCTTCGGTGCCCCATAATCTAAAAAGGTAAACAACGAAGGAGTAAGCTACAATGCTTAGTGAGTGCAATACTTATATGCATACATATATAACTTACTTACTTGCGCCACCTACACATAACCGCATACAAGATAGCATCACTTAAGCAAGCATACACAACCGAGCATAAACTAGCATGTTAATTTCATAAACAAGAATATAACACACTATACTATCGAATACATCATACAAACACGAAAATGGTTAACCATTCACAAACGTGCTAATCATCAAATGAATAACACCAACAACCCGTGTACATAGCCAACAAAGGCGCCTCCCAGATGGCACCACCATGTATACCCGAATGTGGTCAACAAAAAGTGTGGTCTCAATTGGTAACACTTCCCACATCTTCACAAGTGGCCAACAAAGAGTGGACATCAAATTAATCGCACTCACCACTTTCCCCCAAGCACAATGTGGCCAACAAAGAGCGAGTCATTATTAGAGACATCACTCACCACAATGCATCAAGTGGCCAACAAAGAGTAAAATCCTTCACAATTGGATAGTACTCACCACTAAACCCGCAAGCAAACAAATTATATACATGCACATATAAATACTTCACCCACCTTGAACAATTAGATGAGTCAAAATCCAAGATAGGACTTCAAGATTGCTCCAAAAGCAAGTTACCTAGAACAAATCACACAACATCAAGCTAGGAACACTAGTAGCTTGACCCAAAACCTACAAGTGCAACTTTGACCCAAATTGTACCCAAAATACAAATTAGGTCAAACAAGACCCAAAACCCCCAAATCACTATAAACTAGTGATTTAGTCCCAAAAACAACCTAATACATCTTATGGTCAAGGGTTATAAGCACTTCATGACCCCATTTGACCAATTGACCCATTTTGACTCAATTAGGGTTTACACCCAAAATCAACTACCAAGAACACCCATTTGTGTTCCATTCATCAACAAAATCACTAATACTTGTGATTATGCCCAAATTGTAAGTCTACACATGATTAACTCATTTTCCAACCCAAAACCCACCAACAAGGGTCAATCAACATCCATACTAGCTCCAAACACCCATTTGTGAGCTAGATGAGTTAAACCAATAACATGCAATCCTAAACCCCAACCCCAAATTGAAGGAAAATTGGAGTTAGGACTCACCACTAGTATCACCTCGTAGCTAAAAGCAAGATGAACGAGATTAATACTTGCACCTTGGTGAGATTCCACCTTCTTCCCTTCCGAATCAAGCTCTCTCTCACTAGACTTTCTCACTCTAGTTTGTGTGTATTTTGAGGAAGATGAAGAATGAGTGGTTGGGAGTAGCATCTACTCATTTAGTCTCAAAAATCGACATCAAATATTACCAAAAATTCCATCTCCTTTTAATTTACAATTTAAATAAAGACCCAATTTTCCCCGTATAGGAACGGCGCTCCTGTACCTAGGAGTGGCGATCCTAGCCCTGTTCCTTGAAGATTTGGGTCGTTATAGAGAGAGAGAGAGAGAGAGAGAGAGAGAGAGAGAGAGAGAAGTGAATTGAAGTGTTTGTAAAAATGGATGATAAGTGCCATTTAAATAAGCTTGGATTTTTCCTGCATACGGCTGGCAGGCCGTATGGCAAGCCGTATGGCCTGCTCGTATGGCCTGGCAAGCCGTTTGACCTGGGCATATGATGGCGTCCCGTTTTCCTTTATGGCAAGCAGTATGGCAATCCAGATGGCAAGCCGTATGGCTTACACTGGTCTGCTGTTTTTGCTGGATCGTAACTTGATTTCCTTGATCGTAACTTGGTTTCTTGTCTTTCACCATTTTCGTTCTAGATTCTTCGTTTTAGCTCCGATTCTCTTGATTCTTTTTGCACCGGCTTCGTAATCACTTAATCTTCATTTTTAACCGACGAAGCGAGTATTTTGGCAACAAAGCTTGGAACTTTATTGTTTTTGGGCCTCAATACTGGGGTGAAAACGTGACTTTTAGCCGATATCAAATACCCACAACTAGCTTCAAACACCTATTTGTGAGCTAGATGGGTTTTCTCAAGAACATCCAAGTTCAAACCCTAACTTGAAAATCAAATCAACAAATGAAATTCGGAGTAAGAACTTATCACCACTACTAAAATGTAGCCAAGAACGAGATGAACAACCTTAACACTTGTACTTTGAAGAGATTTCCACTCCTTCTTTTCCAAATCAAGCTTTCTCACTCTAAAATGGGTTTCTCTCTCTAAGATGAGATGAGAGTGTTTGAGTGGATGAGAATGAGGCTTTAATGAGCCTTGGATCAGTTTTGTGGCCAAAAACTCATCCTCAACGTGAAAGGACCAAAACGCCCCTCATTTATTTGTTTTTAGAAAAAGACATAAGCACCAACCCACGCGTTAAGTTGCGATGCGGCTTTTAGGCCAGCGGCGCGGCCTATAGTGTAAATTCTCATCAGCCATTTTCAAAGGATCACCCTTTCAGCTCTAGCTCTGAGGCGCGGCGCACATCTTTCCCCCGCGGCGCGGGAAGTGGAAACTGTGGTTTTACAACTCTCCACTACTTGATTCGGATCGCGTCCTCGCGATCTAAGCCTCATCGCAACCAGGAAAAATACACCTTCCTCAACTTTTCGAGTTCTCACACAACCCTGGACCCTTCGATGCCGCCATTGCATCCTATAAGTCCCACTTCTTTGGAACGTAACGTTCTATCCACACAATGATCCTCCACGATTCCTTGGCACACTCTAACTTATGACTTAGAGTATCATCGCCAACCGTCAACCTAATTGGGTCATCCACACCACGCACATGGTGATGGAACTTCCCACACACTCTCCGGTAACTCCAACCGACACGCAATCTTAATCGACTCACCATTCGTCCACCTTTACCATGTGAACCTTCGCTTTGATCGTCCATTAAGGATGAACTTGTCACATTTCGTAAGTACAAATCCTCAATACTTTAGAGAACTCACTCTTAAATGCGCTCAACACCCACATGACTTTACTTGAGACAATCAAACTCAACACCCTACGTCCCTTGTTCGCTCACCAAACGGAATGACTTCAGACAAATCGCTCGAACATGCCTACCAAACCGAGGCAACACCGTTACCTTCGGATACATACTCCCCCACTTAGGGTTTTAACCCCACACTTTCACTGCCACAATGATATCATCTCACAGAATTTAACATTCCACAATACACATGACCGGTCTCAACGTTGGTCATACACACTAATCCTCCGCGGATGTAACGCCCCAAACTTACAAAGCTCTAATAATAGATATAAAAAGAAAATTAAATGGCAAAAGGGTGTTAATATTATTCAAAGTCAAACCATAGTCAAGTACTAAAGTCACCAATATTTTCACAAAGTGTTAATGACCTATATATAAAGTACTAAATCTTGGAACAATGATCTCTAAGTTAAAGGTGCTAAGTCCTCTTCAACTCTACACTCTTCCCTCTATCCCAAAGCCCACTGATTACCTGTCGTATAAGAATGAAAAACGGAATACGACTGAGCCAAAGCCCAGTGAACGAATATAACAAACGTAGGAGTATAGTATGACATGCGAAATTTATTTTAACAAAAGCTGATTTTCAAAGTAGACATATGTTCAAAACGAACATATTATCAAAAGGAACTTATTTTTAAAAATAACTTATTATCAAAAGGAACTTATTTTTAAAACGAACTTATTTTCAAAGTAAATTACGAATAGGTATAAATCCACAATACCAAAGATGTCAATATATCAAAATGTACTACAAAACACCAAATTCATAAAATAATGTACTAAGATTCAAAACAAATAGGTAACAAAGTATCAAAATGAACTAATAGGGTAATTACTCCACTAATCATTCATATCAGTGACGTTTCGCATGACACTACGATAAACGTCCACCGTCAAAACAAACTTAGGATAAAATTAATAATATTAAACTTAAGATAAGATGTAATCATTACTTATAAATTATTATCCATCCCAAAATATATGTCTTAAATATTATCAAAATTATAGTTTAATTTTATGGGGTATTACAACTCTACCTACTAAAAAAAATTCCATCCTTGAAATTGAAAGTAGTTACGAAACCGAAACACCAGAGAGCGAACAAACAAAGTTACGAAGATTTTGTGAGTTTGTTTAGTTCATAAAGAATATTGTAGAGTTTAATTGCAAATTACATTAATACAGTATATAGTTTTTTTTTTCTTTTGTAACATACGGAGATTAGTTGATAAACGTTCATTATTAATACTCGTACATCACACATCACATTCTTCAAACTTAGGTAGGTTTGATAGTTAAAGCTAAGGGGTATAAAATACTATTAAATTTTACTAGGAAATACTATTAAATACGATACAATTTTACACAAGATATTTATTTATTTAGAGAATGGATATACTTAAACTTTGCTACAACACTTATAGGCAGTGTACCTAATCGTACAGTAGTGTAGTTTTTAGTAAGTCCGGTTCGTTCCACAGGGAAAATCTTTAAACAAAGCTTAACGCTATATTAGTTTACTTTTATAAAAATACAAATATATATATAAGTAATATTATTATTATAAAGGGGGGTTTTTACCGTTTAATGACCGGTTTGTCGATTTTAAAACTTTAATCGCAGTTAAAACCAAATGTAAAATAATAAATAAATACAAGACTTAATTTAAAGCGTAAAGTAAATAACGATAATGAAATTGCAAATAATAAAAGTGCGATAAAATAAACTTGCGATAATTAAAAAGTACGATAATTAAAAGTGCAATTAAATACAATAACAATAAAAATGCGATAATTAGAAGTGCAATTAAATATAAAATAAAGGAAATTAAATATGAAATAAAAGAATTATGCTTATTTAAACTTCCGTAACCATGATGTTTGACGTGTTGATTTTAGTTTTATGCCCATGGGTTAATTGTCCTTTGTCCTGGATTATTTAATATATCCGTCTGGTTTTTGTCCATAACAGTCCATCAGTCATAAATATAAAGTGCGAGTGTCCTCGTCAAATTATCCTTATACCCGAAGTTAAATATTCCAACTAATTGGGGACTTAAACTGTAACAAGATTTTAATACTTTGTTTAATAATTACACCAGGATGTCGACTGAGTGTAACCCAAGGTTTTAATATTTTGTTATCAATTATACCAAGTGTCCTTGTACATAATTTCACCCCTGTTTTAATTATTCTAGTGGCTATTAATCCATTCCCGTGTCCGGTTAAATGAACGATTATTTGTACATATAAATACCCCACCCATCGTGTCCGATCGAGTGTATATGGTAATTTATAGGGACGCCCAATTGTAAATCTTTATATTAACATTAACAAACTATCATTTAGTTAAACAAATATAAAGCCCATTAATAGCTCATAGTCTAATTTCCACAAGTGTCTTTCTTTTGTCCAAACCCCAATTATGGTACAAAGCCCAATTACCCAATTTTAGTAATTAGCCCAACATCATGATTACTTCGGATTAAATAAGCATAATAATAACTTAGCTACGAGACATTAAATTAAAAAGGTTGAACATAACTTACAATGATTAAAAATAGCGTAGCGTTACACGGACAGAATTTCGACTTACACCCTTACAACATTTGCTAACATACCCTTATTATTAGGATTAAAATTAAAATTAAAATATAAATTATAAATATAAATATTTACGTATATATTGAGAGAGAGATAGATTATGGATTATGAAAATGATCAGAATTCGTTTGCTTTTATAGGAATTTTCGTCCAGGTAATCTCCGCGACTCGCGGTACATTTGGCCTTCGAACTCCGCGATTCGCGGAGTTCATTTTTACAGCTCATTCATCCTTGGCTCTTTGTTTGCCGACGATTTTAAATATTAATATAATATATATATAATTTTTAAGAATTATTTATATATTATATTATATTCATGTGCATAGTTGACTTGTAATTTTTAGTCCGTTGCGTCGAGCGTTGAGAGTTGACTCTGGTCCCGGTTCCGGATTTTCGAACGTCCTTGCGTACAATTTAATATCTTGTACTTTGCGTTTTGAATCTTGTACTCTTGTAATTTCGAGACGTTTCTTATCAATAATTGGAACCTCTTTGATTGTATTTTGTACTTTTGAGCTTTTTGGTCGTTTGCGTCTTCAATTCGTCGAATCTGTCTTTTGTCTTTACCTTTTAATATTTAAACGAATATCACTTGTAAATAGAACAATTGCAACTAAAAGCTTGTCTTTCTTGAGGAATAATGCTATGAAATATATGTTCGTTTTTAGCATTATCAAATATTCCCACACTTGAGCGTTACTTGTCCTCAAGCAATATAGTCTTGAAATACTAGAATCACTTCTTTATTCTTCACACTTTGTACATCAGTGATTTCTATACGGCGGTATAAACAATGGTAGTAACGATATGGTTTACAGTCCCACATGACTATAAGAATTTAGATCCATTAAGGAAATTGGATCTTTATGAAAACATTTGATCTTTTGAAAATTAAATCTAGCTTTTACCCTAGATAAGTTTTCCGGAATAACCCTTCACCGGTGTTTGCAAAATATTTTTGTGGGTTTGGTGGGTTTCAGATTTGAAAATTTTAGCTCAAAACTTGCGGTTTTGTGTCACCCACTTGCTAACCTTGTATTTGGAAAGCAACACGTCCAGTTTACTTGTCCCGTATATTACCTTTCGGTAAACTACCGTCCGGTTGTAAAGGTAAGCGTTGAACAAGCAACTGTTAAGGCAATGTCCCCTGACATGCTTTTAATTATGGTCTATAACGTGTCAGACGCAATTACTATCCTTGGTAGGAGCAATAGTAAAGCTCACCCTTATAATTTGTAGGTTTGGCACAAGGTCCTGTCTTTGACCATTATGCAACCACCGTTCTTACGGTTGACACCCGATTTGGTTCAGGTGACCTAATGAATTCCAGGTGAATTCCTAGGATTTTACATTCAATGGTAATGAACGCATTGAAAATGGGTTTTTAGAAAACAAATCGGTTTGTAATTTTGATCAAAATATTTTCTCGTTCAGGCTCGAGTTTAGATATCATTGAATTCCATGAGTTTGTAATTCTCAATCTTTAAGGTCAATCTCAAGGATTGAGTAATATCAGGCTTAAAAGCTGATTTTTGATCTTTTAAGGAGATTATCGTTTCTGGGGATCTGATTCATTAGTCTTATCCAGCTAATTTGCATGGTGCCCCCCATTGTACGAGATAAATCCTTCTCATGGTTAGGATAAATCTGACCACTTGGCGACCCTGTTTAATGCTGAGGTCCGTGGATTTCCTGCTGATTTTAGTGATGACTTTTCTAGGTTTTTCGTCAACCTACAGTTGGTCTGGACGACAACTTCCTAACCTAAATCAAGAAGCGCATTTCTTTTTCGGAAGACTTTACTTCCTTTTAATGATGGAATTGATTCATCGTGTAGATCCATCTCTTCTTTTCTTTCATCGGGTAAAACAGTTTAGTTTAGTCCAAAGCAAAAGTATTTTCAGTTATTTGTACAAAAATATGTGACATATGTTTTGAATAACTTGGAGAATTTTCTCACACTTGGCTTTTATTTTCCTTTTTATTGTCCTCTATTCCATTTTAAATGAATTTTAACATTTTAGTTTGTTTCTCAATTTATGTCCTTTCTGAGGTAACAATAATTTCGGTGTTAACACCTAGTTTTATCGTTCATAAATATGTATAAACATGAGTTTGAGTTCATTTAATTGAAAATTTTGAAAATTTTTACTAGAATTGGGTAGTCAGTATATAAGACTAGGGCTGTTCTTTATTATCAGAGAGCACTAGATTCTAATACAACTACTACGTTACTAGTATTTTTAATGGTAACCAAGTGTTTAAGATAAAAATTTTAAAAATCCGAAAGAATTTAAACCCTTCCCACACTTAAGATCTTGCAATGCCCTCATTTGCAAGAAATCAGTAACAATTTAAATTATTGAGGGTGATTTGTGTGAAAATGATTAAATTTTACCAAAGTTTCCAAACATATTTGTGTTTGCTTGCTGAATGATAAATGGTGCATATCATTTGTTCATTTCGTCTTGTTGTTATTTCACATATATTTTGCATCTTGTCGTCAAAATTAGTTGCTTTTGCTGAACTTAATGCCAGTCTTTGAAAATGCGTGGTTTTACCCTGTTGTGTACATAAGATAAACTGCAAACATATATACATATTTTTGAAGTTTGTTATATTACCCCACATTCAAAAATTATTAAAATCTAAGAATAAAAGTTAGAAAATTATAAAAACTATTACAATATTAAATAAGTATTAAACGTATCAACATTACAAATTACAAAATAAATAAAACTAAGTAGACTAGGGATGATACTGATACCAGTAGGGGTTCCATGCATAACCATAGGTGCTATAAAATGCTTCGACTGGGTTATACGTAGGATACGGTGGTTGAATCTCTATAGACCAGGGAGGGAATATGGGCTTTGGAGTAGGAATATAGTTTCCACCTATATGTTGGCAATAAGCTATAATTTGGTTTTGATGAACTTGCCAATCTTCAAATGCTCTATGTCTAGCATTTTCATACTCTTGTGAAGCTATAAACCTTTACATTTCTGCCATTTCATTTCCCCCTCCTACATTACCTTGCTGTTGGTTTCTCTCAACCTGTGGATGTCTACCATGGTATTGTACTGCGGCGTTATTTGGCCTCTTCAAAACTTTCGCACCATGGTATACATTTAAACCTATTGTATCGCGGGGTTCTGGTTCTTCGACTAATAATCCCCCCCGACTTATATCCACACCGAGATATTCAGCAATCAAAGTAATAAATATACCACCTCCTATTATGCTATGTGGTCTCATCCCCCTAACCATAGCTGATAAATAATAACCCACACAATAAGGTATACTTACAGCGCTTTGTGGGTCTCGAATACACATATGGTAAAACAAATCCTGTTCATTTACCTTTTCCTTGTTCTTACCTCTTTGTGTAATCGAATTAGCTAAAAACCTATGAATTACTCTTAATTCAGCTCTATCTATATCCAAATAAGAGTAATTTCCCCCTTTGAATCGGTGAAGGCTTGTCATTTGACTCCATACACCATGTGTATCAAAATTTTCATCTATCTTTCTACCATTTAGTATCAACCCTCTACAATCGGCAGATGCTAACTCCTCAGGCGTATATATACGTAAAGCCTGAGCCATGTCTAGTAAAGACATGTGGCGCATCGAACCTCCTAACAAAAATCTAATAAAAGATCGATCGGTTAAACTAGCTACCCGATCATTTAATTCTATACTACACAACAATTCTTCACACCATACTTTATATACAGGTCTACGCATGGTGAATAAACGTACCCAGTCGTTAAAAGTAGAATTACCATACCTCTGTGCAAGTAATTCCCTAATTGGCCCGGCCAATTCTACAGCTTCTAATGGTCCCCATTCTATGACCCTATGTACCTCAACAACTTTAGAATGAAGAGTATGCAAACCCCTTTGGTATTTTGGATAATCTATCCAAAGTCTGTCAAATCTCAGGTTCGGGTGCAAATCTTCCAAGTGCATATCAGAAAATGTCATGACTGGATGAGGTATATCTTGTTTGTAGTAGTTATCCACCTCCTGTTGTTCCGCATTCTCAGCAGGAGCATTGCGAGCTTGGGATGAAGATTCACCCCTTTCAGTCTGCAAAACACATCAAACACAATTTTTGTGCATCCAAATATGCATTAGTGTCAGCAAAATCATCAATCAAAATAATTACAATGACATGATCAATTTATATCAAACTTAAGCTCATTTTCATATTTTTATCAAATCTACACTTTTTCAAATAAGCATATACGAAAATGTTCGCCAAGTTCATAAGCATTTAACTCAAATAACATGTCAAAATAATCATTACTAGCAATTAAACAAGTTTCAAATAGCATTATCTCTCAAAAATCAAGTTCATGAATTTTAGACTTGAAAAAGTCCACTTTAATTCTCAAAATCATGTTTAGGCTCAAAGTTTGGATCATTTAACTACCTAAACATGTTACACTACTTAATTTAGCAACAATTCATGACAAAAATCGGCCATAACCTGTTTATATCAAAAAGCCCCAAATTGCTCAAGAACACAAACCCTAGATTACTCAAAATTTGAAGTTTAAGGCTTCTAATCATGTTAAATAGCATCAATCTAGGTTATACAAGTATAATACATAAACAATTTAAGCATAATTACACTAAAAAGCATCAAAATCAAATTGGGGAAAAAATTGCTCAAGAAAACTAATTTTCGGATTAAATGGTGTTTAGGTGTAGAAATTTACCGTTTTTCTTGAGTAATTCCTTGATAGCATCCTTCTCAACATGATTTTAGTAAAAGATTTGATGATTAACGGTCAAAAATTATGAATTTGGGGGTGTTTTTTCGGGTTTTTGCAGTTTGTTTTCGCAGTATTTTCTGTGTTGTGGTGTGCAACTGAGCTGTTCTGGTGTTTTATTTTTTTTCTGTATTTCGGTCCCTCCGCGAGTCGCGGTGTTTGACCCATCAAACTCCGCGAATCGCGGAGTTTGTATTTTTTTTTTATATCTTATACTAATTAAAACAATTAATTAATTAATTTTAAAATTTTGTTTCCCTTGTTATTTAGGACGAGGTCGTTTCGGATCGATGTCCTAGTCCGTCCTTCGACAAAATTTTAAAATTTGTCTTTTTCAAGCGATTGTTTTAAAAGCTTAGATTTTTTTAGTTTTTTTAATGTTTTTGGCATAATTTAATTCAATAAGATTAAAAATAATGATAATAAAAGTTCTCGTTCCTCCCTCGGGTAAAGCAATTTCGGTTCAACGACCTAGTCTTCAACTTACGACGAATTTTAAAAATCATATTTTTAACTTAATGAGATAAAGTAAATTTTTGTTTTTAAATTCACACAACTTAAATATAAAATTCAAAATTAATATTAAAAATTCACACCAAACTTAAAATTTGAAATGTATAAAATTAAAAATTCATATTTTAAAAATTAAAAATTCACACCAAACTTAATTTAAAAATTCATATTATAAATTCACACCAAACTTATATTAATTTTTCAAATATTTACAATTTTAAATATATTGATTTTACAAAGTTTACAATATTAATTTAAGATTTATATATTAATTTTAAAAACATGGTAAAAATAAAATTAAAAATCTTTTTGTCTTTTTATCCCACTTTAATCAATCAAATATTATCAAAAATATGCGCCCCTCTTTTCGGTAAAGTAATTTCGGTTCCAAGACCTAATTTAACTCATGACGAATTTTTGAAATATTTTGGGTTGATTGATTAAAGATATTTATACCTTAAGAATAAACGTTAAATTTCGCAGTGATGTAATAAATTTCTGAATGATATCAATAATTTCGGTCGCCAAACCTAATTTTATTCAATACCAATTTAATACTTTATAGCGAACAAATTAGCGTTTATTATCAAAAGGTTAAAAATAAAAATAAAAAAATAAAAACTGTACAAACATACCTGTGAAATAGATTTCTTAGTTATATGATCTATCCCATTCATAAGATAGTCAGTTTAATTGGTTTTCCATGGCTACATAGGCGTAACCTCAAGCATTCAGTGTTTTTTCTTCTAAACATATGAACGGTCCGTCTCTGCATAAAGTAACAAATTCGGTGTTTGAATAGGTTTGATTATTTGAACATTTACCTCCATGTGACCATTTTCCACATTTGTGACATCTTTCTAGGTGTCGTGCTCTTCTTTTCGCTGCGGATTTTGATTTTCCTTTACCAAATTGTGACTTATTATCTTCACATCTGGATTCTTTTCTTACTCCGTCCAATCTTTCTCTGATTACTGATACTATTTCACTTGGTAGTGTGTCATTATTACGTTTAGTGATCAAAGCGTGTAGCATTAGACCATGGTTTAGTTCACAGGCAGTCTTCATTTTGTAAAAACCTAAAAAAATAAAAATTCAGAATGGGGGGAGAAGACTAGTTCTTTAGGGTCTGCTAGGGAAAGACCGTTCGGGTTCCATTTTCGAGAACTAAACGAAAACAGACAATCTAACTCTAACATAAATACATATTATCCTTTAAAGACTTGATTCTCCCCACACTTAGTTAGCTGTGGTGTCGAAATTGTGATTAACTTCGCTGTCAACTTCCATCGGACCATGTATGTAATGTTTAACTCTGTGACCATTAACTTTAAATTCAATCCCATTTGAATTTATTAATTCTATCGTTCTGTATGGGAAAACTCTTTTGACTATGAATGGTCCAGACCATCTTAATTTCAATTTTCCAGGAAATAGCTTGAATCGTGAATTGAAAAGAAGAACTCCGTCTCCTTCTTTAAATTCTTTTGAACTTCTTATTCTTTTATCATGCCATTTCTTTGTTCTTTCTTTATAGATTAACGAATTTTCGTATGCTTCATGTCTTACTTCTTTTAATTCGTTTAGTTGACTTAATCGTAGACGTCCGGCTTCATGTAAATCAAGATTACATGTCTTCAAAGCCCAAAATGCTTTGTGTTCAATTTCTACTGGAAGATGACATGCTTTTCCATAAACAAGTCTAAAAGGTGTGGTTCCAATTGGAGTTTTGTAGGCTGTTCTAAAAGCCCAGAGTACATCCTCCAATTTAATGGACCATTCCTTCGGATTTGATCCTACGGTTTTCTCTAGAATACGTTTTAAAGCTCGGTTGGTATTTTCAACTTGTCTACTTGTTTGTGGATGATATGCGGTGGAGATTTTATGAGTTACTCCATATCTTTTAAGAACTTTCTCAAGTTGATTATTACAGAAATGAGTACCCCGAACACTTATTAAAGCTTTCGGTGTTCCAAACCTTGCAAAAAGACGTTTTAAAAAGTTGACTACAACTCGTGCATCGTTAGTTGGGAGAGCTTGTGCTTCCGCCCATTTAGATACATAATCAATGGCTACGAGATTATAGAGATTATTATGAGATTTTGGAAATGGACCCATAAAGTCAATACCCCAAATGTCAAATACTTCACATACTTGGATAACATTTTGTGGCATTTCATCACGTTGACTTATTTTTCCGGCCCTTTGACAAGCATCACAGGATTTGCAAAGAAGGTGTGCGTCTTTGTAAATTGTAGGCCAATAGAATCCAGCATCATAAACTTTTCTTGCTGTTAGTTGAGGCCCATAATGCCCTCCTGTTGGTCCTGTGTGACAATGGTTTAAAATTTTACTAGCTTCATCTCCAAATACACATCGGCGTATTATTCCATCGGGACAACTTTTAAACAAATGTGGATCTTCCCAAAAATAGTGTTTTATATCACTGAAGAATTTCTTTCGTTTTTGGTACGATAATCCTTTTTCAAGGAATCCACAAACTAAGTAGTTTGCATAGTCTGCAAACCATGAAATTTCTTTATAATCTATCTTCAATAGATATTCATCAGGAAAGTTGTCTTGTATGGCCGATTCATTTAGAACTTCTAATTCGGGATTTTCAAGACGAGAAAGATGATCAGCGGCGAGATTTTCTGCTCCTCTTTTATCTCGAATTTCAATATCAAACTCTTGTAAGAGTAAGATCCAATGGATTAATCTTGGTTTAGCATCTTGTTTTGAAAATAGGTATCTAAGAGCAGAATGGTCGGTATAGACCACCGTTTTTGCTAGAACGAGATATGATCGAAATTTGTCAAAAGCACAGACAATAGCAAGGAGTTCTTTTTCAGTAGTTGTATAGTTCGTTTGTGCTCCTTGTAACGTCTTACTAGCATAATATATAGGTTGAAATCGTTTTTCAATCCTTTGTCCTAAAACGGCTCCCATTGCAAAATCACTTGCATCGCACATTAGTTAAAATGGTAGATTCCAATTTGGTGATATCATAATCAGCGCATTAGTGAGTTTCTCTTTAAGAATATTAAAAGATTTGATACACTCATCTGAAAAGATGAATGGAGCATCCTTTTCTAGGAGTTTATTCATAGGAGTGGCAATTTTAGAAAAATCTTTTATGAAACGTCGGTAAAAACCGGCATGCCCTAGAAAACTCCTAACTCCTCTAACATTGGTGGGATGTGGAAGTTTAGCAATTACATCTACTTTAGCTCTATCCACTTCAATTCCTTCTTTTGAAATTTTATGTCCAAGAACGATGCCCTCTTTAACCATGAAATGGCATTTCTCCCAATTAAGTACTAGATTTGATTGTTCGCATCTAATAAGCATTCGTTCAAGATTAGCTAGACATGTTTCAAATGTATCACCGAAGACTGAAAAGTCATCCATGAAAACTTCCATGCATTCTTCTATCATGCCATGAAAAATCGCCATCATACACCTTTGAAAGGTTGCAGGGGCGTTGCAAAGTCCAAATGGCATGCGTTTGTAAGCAAAAGTACCATAAGGGCACGTGAATGTGGTTTTCTCTTGGTCCTCGGGTGCTATTGGAATTTGAAAATATCCGGAAAATCCATCTAGAAAACAATAGTAACTATTTCCGGCTAATCTTTCCAACATTTGATCAATGAAAAGTAAGGGAAAGTGATCTTTTCTGGTGGCGTCATTTAATATTCTATAATCAATACATACACACCATCCTGTTACAGTCCTAGTAGGAATAAGCTCATTTTTCTCATTTGTAATGACAGTCATGCCACCCTTCTTAGGCACGCATTGAACTGGGCTTACCCATGGACTATCAGAAATTGGATAAATTAGACCTGCATCTAACAGTTTAATAATCTCTTTCTTAACTACATCTTGCATATTAGGATTTAGTCTTCGTTAGCGTTGCACATACGTTTTATGACCTTCTTCCATAAGGATTTTATGTGTGCAATACGAAGGACTTATTCCTTTAATATCATGAATCTTCCATGCAATGGCTGGTTTATGAGCTTTCAACACAGAAATGAGTTGTGATTTCTCATTTTCAGTAAGAGAAGATGATATTATTACAGGTAATTCAGATTCACCATGTAAATAAGCGTATTCCAAATGGTTTGGAAGTGGCTTTAACTCTAATTTCGGTGGTTCTTCTATCAATGATTTATATCGATATCTGTCTTCTTCTTTTAGCATTTGAATTTCTTCTGTTGTTGGTTCATATCCATTAGCTATAAGTGTAGCTAACATTTCAGCTTCATCAATTTGTTCTGTTCCTTCTCCTAAAGAACATTCTCCTGTTCCTTGTAATTCTGGAAATTCTTCTAATAATTCTGCATGTGCATCTATAGTTTGAATATAATAACATGTATCATCTGCAGATTGTGGTTGTTGCATTGCTCTATCAACTGAAAAGGTAACACTCTCATCCTCTATACTTAGGGTCAATTTCTTACCGAACACGTCTATCATTGCTTTAGCCGTGTTTAAGAATGGTCTTCCTAATATGAGAGGAACTTGAGAATCTTCTTCCATGTCCAGAACAACAAAATCTACTGGAAATACTAAAGTACCAACTTTAACTAGCATGTTCTCCATTATCCCTCTAGGATATTTTATTGATCTATCGGCTAGTTGTATGCTTATTCTGGTTGGTTTCAATTCTCCAAGGTCTAGTTTAGCGTATAGTGAATATGGCATTAGATTTATACTAGCACCTAAGTCTGTCAATGCTTCTATTGAACTAAGACTACCCAGAAAACATGGAATTGTGAAACTTCCTGGATCAGATAGTTTTTCTGGTATCTTATTCAACAGCACTGCTGAACAATTAGCATTCATAGTAACAGCCGAGAGTTCTTCCATTTTCTTTCTATTTGAGATTAGATCTTTCAAGAATTTAGCATATCTAGGCATTCCTAAAATCACATCAATGAAAGGAAGATTTACATTTATCTGTTTAAACATATCCAAGAATTTGGATTGCTCGGCTTCAAGTTTCTCTTTCTTCATTTTACTCGGGTAAGGAAGTGGTGGTTGGTATGGTTTAACATAAGGTTTAGCCTTTACTGTGTTATCTTCATTAACCTTTTCAACTACCGGTTCTTTTTCCTTATCTTGATTAGGTTGTGGTTCTTGTGGAGTAGGAATAGCTTCATCAGAAGTTACAGGTATTTCAGGTGGTTTAAGTGTTGTACCACTTCTTGTGGTAATGGCTTTAGCTGTTTCATTCCGGGGGTTAGCATTTGTATCACTAGGTAGACTTCCCGGTTTTCTTTCACCTATTAACCTTGCTAGGTTACTTACTTCTTGTTTCAGATTTTGAATAGAAGCTTGTTGATTTCTAAATGCTTGAGCATTTTGTTCATTAGTTTGTTTCTGAGATGTGAAAAACTGCGTTTGAGTTTCAACTAGCTTCGTCATCATATCTTCTAAATTCGGATTTTTATCATCGGTTTGTTGTGGTGGTTTGTTTTGAAAATTAGGTATTTGCTGGTTGTAAGTATTATTGGATACTTGTTGATTGCTAGGACCTTGTTGGTTGTTGTATGGAATATTTCAGTTATAATTCTGGTTTTGATTGTAAATCGGTCTTGGCGGTTGATAATTATTCTGATAATTATTTCCAGGCCTTTGGTTTATGAATGAAATATTCTCTCTTTGTTCCATTGTTAATTCAATACTGAGACAATCTTTTGTCAAATGTGGTCCTCCACACTGCTCACAACTAATTCGTATTGAGTGAATATCTTTAGTCATCTTTTCCATTCGTCTCTCAACAGCATCTATCTTTGCGGAAATGGAATCTAAGTCATGGCTAGAATCGGCTCTAGCTGCTTTAGATGATCTAACGATATCTTTTTCTTGGTGCCACTCATGTGAGTGGGAAGCAGTGTTATCAATAATTTTGTAAGCATCAGTTTCTGTTTTCTTCATAATAGAACTACCAGCTGCTATATCTATGTCTTTCCTTGTACTGATGTCGCATCCTTGGTAGAATATTTGTACTATTTGACAGGTGTCTAAACCATGTTGCGGACATCCTCTTAATAACTTTCCAAATCTTGTCCACGCCTCATATAGTGTTTCATTAGGCTTCTGTGTAAATGTAACAATTTCTGCTTGAAGTCTTACGGCTGTAGATGCCGGAAAGAATTGTTT